>NW_010306094.1:195140-203003 GCF_000700745.2 Antrostomus carolinensis
GCTGACTCAGCAGCTCTCAGAAATAACCCATATTGCCATTAAAGCTTCTGGCCTTTCTCTGCCACCTTTTGTGAGTAGCTTGATCTGTTGTCTGCTGAATGAGCACAGGGTTGCTCTTGCCTAGAGGAAGCTGTAGGTGATGTGAAGTGGCTTTGTTAACCAGCTACGTTACTCCAGTACTTTCTTGATTGCGAGGTCCTACGGGATGGATGGGCATGACTGCGTGAGACAGGCTGGTGGGGCTGCTTGTGACGATGCTGAAGGAGTGGTGTGGACTGGGAGCTTCCAACCAGCTTTGGCCCAAAGCCCCGTGCCACACAGCTCTGAGTGTGGAAACAGCACATCACTAAGGGATACTGATTAAAATAAAAATAATTTAAAAAATACTGATTAAAATAAAAATAATTTTTAAAATAATAATCTTGGCATCCCTGTCCTGACTTAGATGTTCTGAAACGACAGAAAGAGGATGATTCTGTTTTTGCAACATTCCATCTGAAAAAAAAATCTTAGAAAAAAGTATTTTAAAGCATTCCACTGTGGTGTTTGGATGCTTTCACTCGAACAGAAGCCATGTACTTCAGCAGAAGTTGCTGGGTGAGGCTGCAGTCTCCAGAGGGTCAGCCTGAACATTTGTGATGTTTCTCCTGGCCCTAAAATGTACGCATTTGTGCGTTTCCGTGTATATTAATACATTTTTCTGTGCATAAATCACTGGACACTATTTAAAGTGAGACATCTGAAGGGAAAGATGTGTCACTGCTGTGAGCTTACTGGTGGCTCAGAACTAACACTTGGCCAGAAATGGTGTGGAGGTCATTGGGTTTGACTTTCTCATGTTTAACCCTTTCTTAGGTGTCCTGGCTCTCCACATGTCAGCCCTGATGCTCCAATAAAGTCATTAACAATTATCTGGCCTGAGTCATGATTCAGCTTGTGCTACTTTTTTATCCCGAAACATAGACAGAGTTAGAGGGAAGTGGTGGGAACAAATTGGATCCAACTGATGGTAAAAGCAGCTCAAAGTAGCTCTAGTGATGGGTGATTCTGTTTTTATAGAGGCCAGCAAAGTTCACCAAAGCCCATTAAGGCTTCTGAGCCAGGTCAAAGGACTTTGGATCAGGCGCTTCGTCAGGATGGTTGCATGGTGAATTGTGCACCTAATGCACTTTTAATGAAAATGTTATCCTCTGGAGCGAGGCCAGGTACCACTAGAGCAGGAGCAAAGACCCTCCATTCCGTAGCAATCATGGGAAAAGATATTACAGCTATTTCATAAGCCTGAGTGTTTTAAATGTCTAAGAAAGGCAGCCCACATCAACAGCAGAACAAGCAGACTTCTGCGTGGACACGTCATTTAATCACAATTTAATAAGGCTCCTGTATCAGACTTTCGTAATGAAACTTTTGGGTAGAACCAAACAAAGGGGTCACTGTGGGAGAGAAGAATGCAGCCTTTGATTCACAGTTTCTTTTTAGGGTTCATGATGTTTCATTTTTAGTAAGCTGCTGGTGAAATGAAATGCTTTCCACATGCCAACTGTTACCTCATAAATGGTCCTTATGAAAAGTAATTTGTGATCATGAGATGATTATCAGCGTTCTCGGCCAAGCTCCTGTGAGAAGTGCGAGTTCTTCTTCCCTCGAAGGAAACCCTGGGTATTCAGGCCTTTAACAAGTGTTCAAGAGAGGTGTTTAGGGCCTGGATGACAAAAGGGTATTATTTTAATAAGACAGTAAGCTGCTGGGAGCTAATAACTTCACCTGGGACAAGTATGCACAATCTGGTGGTCTTCTTTGTGTTGAGAGGACACGAGGGCAATGATACATCAAGCAGAGATGAGCTGCCTGCACTGAGGACCAAAACCTGCTGTTCCAAGGGATGCCAGAGGATATTCCCCCGCAGTGGCACTAATGGTCTCCTTGGTCTCCGTGTTTTGAGAGGCTGTTGTGTGAGCTGGTAACTCACTGAGAGGTGAAAAGGACAATGAATGATCTGGAGAAGGTGAATGGAGATGGTATACAGAGGAGGAAGGTGGCTTTGCTGTCAGTCTGAGCGTCTTGGTGTTGTTATTGTTCTTGCTGGCCAGGTTTCAGGGTAAAGCGTGGTCCCCCCTTATTCTGCAGAGCTGAGGTGGGGTCCCAGGACCCATGAGGCAGGGATATCCATCACCCCTGTTACAGCTGTGATGGACAGCATTGGCTGAAGATGCATCTGACTGTCCCTGGAGGCAGGGAAACGTGGGCCCTGAGGCTTTTTAAGGTATGAATTTAGCTGGTGCATGCAGCCACCTGGAAAACTTTGGCGCAAAAGGACAAGCTGGAAAATGCAGAATTTTATTGTAGTTATTTATTTTTTTAACCCATGATCTGTTGACTCTCCCCAGATCTGTTTGCTTAAAAAAGTCTCCCTTGCCTATATCACAGTGCTAGTATCTTTTTTTTTACCTGCACTTGAGATACCATGTGCCCTGAACGTAGCCCTGATGCTCAAGAGGTGGAGTCCTGCCTTCACTATTTCACCATGGAGCGTTCATTGTCTTTTAATTAGCAGGACTCTCCGGGTGTGCCATGCATGGCAGCATGTTGTTCCCAAGGATTCCTGCAGCTTGTTCCTGGGGAAGTTCAGCTTTGAATTTGTCCTTCATTTATTTTGTTCTTGCTAGATATTAAGCAGGCATTGGGCTGGATGGTTGTTCTTTGTGTACTGGAAAAAAAGAACTAAACTCTCTAGTGGTTCTTGCCACGAGCAAAAATTTATTGGAGGAAAAAAAGAGTTGAGTTGATTTTGCTTGTAAGTCTCTTAGAGGCTGAGCTTGACATTGTTGCCATCTCTGGTGTGGTGCTGGGAAGCCGAGAGCAGCCTTTCTGTGAAGGTGTGGGTCACTGCTGTCACGCGTGGCCACGCTACCTGCCAAGCTGCTTTCGGCACCCACCTGCCCCGAGAACTTGCTCAATGCACACAAGTCTCTGCAGGTTCCTCCTGAAAGGTCTTTGCTCATGCGATACAAGCATAAACTTGATGAAGCTCATGTGAGCTCAGCAAAATTCATCCAGTGTGTGCTCCAGTTCGCCTTGGACTCCCAGTCTGGCTGGGTTGGTCTGTCCTTCTGGCTGCGTTTGCTTGCAGGCACCACTGAGCCAGGACCAACTTTTGCTGTATCTTATCACATTTCTGAGTTTGAGGCTTGCAGCTGCCTGATATTTGACATCAATTCTTTTTCTTTAGTGCATTGCTTCTTCATATCTGTGTGTGTGCCTCGATATATGTATAAAATATATATATGTGAGTGTATAGCCAATATATGTACTTGTGCACAAACCTATTCATAACGTGATATTATCAATGCACAAAGTATGATAGTACATAAATCCTTTTCAATCCATGCTGTGCCTCACAGCAACTGGATAACTGACAGATTCCAGCACCATGGCAGGCCAGACAACTGCTCTGTGTTTGTCTTGCTTTTCCCTGCTGCTGGGGACATGGTGCCCCTGCTTAGGATGGAGTCAGTGTTGCTTCAGCTCAGCCTTCCTCAGCTCCAAACATGGTTTAGTGGTGGACTTGGCAATGTTCAATTAACGGTTGGACTCGATGATCTTGAAGGTCTTTTCCAACCTAAATCCCTCTCGGATTCTGTGATCTGCAGCAAGCTGTGTCTCTTCCAAGCAAAGTTCTTTGCATGCTGGGCAGCCTTAAGCAGTGTACACTTAAATTGAATGATGGGACACTGGGCAGGCAGGTGTCCTGGCTCCTAAAGCATCACAAAATGTCTCCATAACTTATCTCAGTAGTACTAAACAAGGACAACCTAGGTTAAATCTCTGATGCTCTAATCCTGCAGAAATGTTAGAATTATTGAACCAGTCACTTTATATATATATATTATTATTTTTTTCTGTTCACCAAACAATTTTCATAGTGATGCAAGGTGGATTAAATTCCTGCCTGAACAGAACATGGTGAAAAGGTAATTCATTCTGTCTTTTTGATTTAAGAAAAAAGCAACAGATAAACCACAAATGAAATGGCCAGTAGTTTTTCTGCATCCTGGGGCTCTCATGGCTTGAAACTCTTCTCAACAGTATTGCTTTATCTGTGATAATAAATACAGAGCTGCTGCAACTAAAGCAGTCTGACTTCCCTCACCGGTGCATCATTTTCCTACATTATATTCTGTGAAAATCTGCAGAAGCTGCTGCCTCCTCGATTTCAAATGACAAATGGCTAACGAGCAAAGGACGCTCTCAGCTTCTACTCAAAGTTTGCTGAAAGAAACAACGCTACATGCAGTCAAGTCCTGTCTGATGGTAGGAGTCACTCATGAATTGCAGAGTGGAAAAAATACAGGTGCTTGAGGGGAGAGACTGTGGGTACCAGGAAACAGGACAGGTATTTTGTATTTATCAGCTGCTGGTTAAACACACAATGCTGAGCATCCTCTTCATCTCTCCTCCATTTTTTGGAGTCATCCTTTCTAACAAAGCTTTGCATGTTATCATTGGCCACTCGGAGGTAGGGTAGTATATCCCTGGCTGCATCTGATACTAATAAAACTTGACTGAAACAAAATATAATAGTTCTCAAACTAATCTTCTCTTTCTTATTTTTACATCTCGAAGCAGGGCATTTGTCCATCAGTGGCTCCAATACAACCATGGTGAATTAAAATGGCCCATTTGCAGGGTGTCCATAAATATGTGTTGCTGCTCCTCAACCTAGTTTTCCTGGCAATTTCTTCAGCTTTCTCATGTGTCAGAAGATCTTCCCAAAGCTGCTACTGAAGTGCACGAGCCAAAAGCATCTGTAAAGACTTTTGCAGAAGCTGAGGTTACATGGCCTCTCCTTTAAACCAGAGTTGAATTGATTGTTTGACATGCTTCAGCCTCTGATGTGATGCTGTTTCCAAAAATCAGGCCCTTTCTGGATGATGCAGATCCTACTACCAGGCCACCAAAGCTCAGGCACCCAAATGCTGAGTCACCTATGACAGCTTTAGGTACCACCTTAGCCCTGGCATTAATCTGACTTCCAGCATGGCTGAACACTGCTCTTCCAACTTCAGTTGGTGCTCATCTACCCAGCAAAATGGATCCTGGGTGTTCATGAGCTGCTCGCAGTGGAGGGCATGCCCCTTTCTCCTGTTTGCTAGGGCTAGGCATGGTCATGGCTCCAATAAGCCTTGTACATGGTTGGAGTTCTGAGGAGTTCATCTGTTACTGAGTGGCAAAATAAAAAGTTGAAAAAGAGCAATAGTATCATAAGGTATGGCTGGTCTCCACCAGTGGCTAAAGCTCTCCACAGGAGGAAGATACAGTACAAAGGTTGCACCTTACCTGGCTGGCAGTAGCATGTCTCCTGAGGAAGTATTTCTCTGCCCCATCAGTGCTGGCTCTCCAGGAAACTTCTGGGAAGCCTTGTCCAAGGCTGCTGAAGTCAACACAAACAACATCTCTTGCCTTCAGCTGTCCTTGGCTTGAGCTCTGGGAATTCTCCAGAGGAGGAGGAGAAGGTGATCCAAGGACAGTGGAGTGCAGCTCAGAGGGAGAGCTCCTCATGGAGACCACAGACAGAGTGGCTGTGATCTTCTGTCTTCTGGCAGGGGATGGTCCTGCTCTCCATGCGCTTCCACTGATGTGGGTCTGGAGGGATCCTCACAGTGCAGGAGCAACCCCCAGCACCACACCAGCTCCCTCTGAGCGTGATGCTCCTCCTGCCCTTGATTTGGGAGCAATGAGTCCTTCCACCTCCATGGCTACCTCGTGCAAAGCAGACTGTTGGCTAACCCAGGTGTGAAATGGCCTGCACTCGCTGTTTCGTGGGTGTGTGGGAGGAAAAAAAATTGCCAAAAGCATGCCAGTACCAAGCACAGGAAAGGTTGTTTTTAATTTATTGTTGAGATATCAAAGATAGGGGAAACACAGAAGCAGCTCTGGAGGAGCTGGGCGGAAAACCTCGCACCATAGGAAGTGTTGGTCAAATAAAAGTGGAGGATGTTTATGGTGTGAAATCGGGAAGTGTTTTCAGGAAGCTGGTAGGAAAATTCAGCTGAGATAGGAGAAGGGAAAACAAGAACGTGGAGAGGGAGAGGAGGGACTCTCTGGCTTGTTTAGCCGTATTTATAGAAAATTGGATCGTCCTCAAATCTGATGTTCAGTCATGAGCTGCCACAGATTTCCCTGCCCGCCTCGTCCCCGCGAATCACGCTCAGGAAACGGTGCTGTTGGGTGTGCAGGGCTATTTTGGGGCTGGAGGCTATTTCAAGAAGCATCAGTAAGGCCAAGCTCATCAGTACTGTCACGGATGGACTTTGTGGGGGTGAACTTGGCTCATCAAATTAACACTTTTGGGCTGTCTACCAACAAAGAGCAGTGGAGGAAATCTACCTCTGAAGCTCTTGATTCATCACACAAGGCATTTCTATTTTATACCATAGGAAATGGGCGCAGAGGGAAGTGCTTGGCTTAGGGTGGCTCAGCAGGTGAGGGGTGGGCTGCCTGCACCGGGTGTCTTTGCCTCTCCTATGCTGAGAGAAGTTGCTAGCAAAACATGCCTTCAAGGCAAAACTGTTCTGCTCATCTCCACTTAAGGGTATTTCTTGTGTGAGCTTGTCATTAAGCATTACTGATTTCTTACCTGCAGTAAAAGTCATCATGCAGAAGATGATCAATGCAGAAAAATGGTAACTACATGTAGATTAAATAAAAAAAAAAAAAATCTCTGTTTTTTTCCTTCTTTTAAGAGAGAATAAAAGGGAAAAGTAAGACCTCAGAAGATGGCAAACAGTGTCATTTAAAACTGTAAAGTAAGAGCACCGACTTGCAAGCTCTGTTGCATGGAGGTGTTGGCCCTAAAAGTGCTCAGTTTTATTTCTCTTTCTAACTCGCTCAAAATTTCTGGTGTGGCACAGGTTAGTGAAAATGGTCTTGTTAAACAACAACAAATTCCTGGAATATGATCCCTAGGCAGAGCTCAAAGGCTACAAATGATTAAATACCCTGGACAAATGAAAGGAAATAATCCTTCATGTATGCTGTGGTCACTCTGAAATTCACCACTGCAGGAAATCATCAAAGTCAAATGTCCTGGCTGCTCTAAGTTTATTTTTGAAGGAGTGTTTTAATTTCACACTCATCAATAGCATGTTTAGGTTAGCCAAGTAGTACCAAAGTGTCCTTATTCACTTTTCAAGGCATTGCAGGGCTTGTGGGAAGGAATTATTCTTCCTTTGTGAGCAATAATGACTGAGCGTGGGCATTGCTAGAGGGGAAGGAATCGCTTTCTTCTGCATTGCATTTCACCCACAATGAGGAAAAGATGCTCAACAGGATAGATGTAAGATCTGATTGTAAGCAAGGCTGATATTTCCATATATTTGATTTAAATTTTAATCAAAGTGAATTGTTTTTCAAATGCAGATAACACGGCAATGGCTCCAAAAATAAAACACCAACAGGCAATCTATCAGGCATGTCTGTCAGCAAAACAGACGCCATCTCATAAACCTGCCAAAACAGCTCTTTGCTTCAAACAATAAAAACTGGAAGGAAACAAAAGCCTCAGCTTTAAAAATCTCTCTTTGTATGTTTAAAAAATAATAATAAAAAAGAATCCCAGCTCTCAATCGGTGTAATTTGGACTAGGTTAATGGAAAAATGAAAACCATTCAATACATCTTTTAGTGGAGATCAAAAGCAATGAGTGCAGGAAACCAAAAAATTGATGATACAACATTTTCCAACACTCTATAACATTCATATTATTCAGAGAACTACCAACCACAATTGTTTGAATCCTCTTTTAACTGATCCTGTTACTTGAACTCCTCAGCCAGCCACTGATCTCCCCAGGGAAAAACATAG
>NW_010306094.1:203037-208144 GCF_000700745.2 Antrostomus carolinensis
GATGTGTGGCTTTTAATCCTTGGTTGAGCCCTTGTGCCAGAAAACTCCAAAGTACATACTTAAATTTAAGCCTGTGCTCAATTTTTATCTCTTTTATGTGCATTTCTTGAGTAAAATGCCCAAAATACTATTGAATACTCTTTGCAAAGAGTTTTCTCAGGCTGCAGCTGGCTATGCTCAGAGGTGGCATTGACTTTCTCCTGGGTATGTTGGGCTCTGTGAGCATTTCTGGACATTATCTGTCATTGATAAATACTGGTTTCTGGTTGGAAAAACCGTATTTGAATCCTGTCTCCCTCTAGTGTTGTGGAAACAGTCAGAACGAGGTAAATGGGGTGTCAGAGATGCAAAGTCCAAGATGCTCTCCTATTTAAGTGAGCAGAAAACAGATGTCAGCAAGCTCTTCCCATCACTGTGCATCTCCCCTGATGACCAGAGGATGAGGCTTGGAGGGGTTTTGGTTGGGGAGCATCGTGCTGTGAGCAGAGCTGCCGCCGGCTGCTTTTGGCTGATCAATCAGGCGTGTTTTGGCTGGGTTGCATTATATCTTCTGCTCTGCTGCAGGAATAGTTTCTCCGTTGCGTGCCGGCGTCTGTGCTGACTGTGAGTCTGGCATCCTCTTGCCTGTCCTGAAAATTAGTGACATCTGAAGAAAATGAATGATGAAAACAAGATTATGAAAATCTCACTTGCATGGGAAGAATAGTATGGGTATGGGAGCTTTCCTGGGTGGGTCACGCAGGTTGGGTTGTGCTCTGTGTCACCAGGCACGCTGCTTGCTGGCTGATGTCTGTGGGGTCTGAGACCTGCCAGGTAGAGAGGTGGTTACACGGCGTCACTTTCCCCTGGTTGAGCTGATCTCAGCAGATGGGAGCAGCGTGTGGAGCGGAGCTGAAAGTGTGATTATTTGTACTTGCGTTTTCTTTTCCCTCCCCTTTGATGGGCAGCAGTGCTGCCTATACCTTGGCTCCAGGCTCACAATGGACAATGTCCCACAGAAGATGTGCCAGCCTCGGGGTGGGTTTTTTTTGTTTGTTTGTTTTTGGGTGTTTTTTTTTCCCTGTGGCATTTTTCTGCTCATTAATCCTTTTGATTTTAACCTCTTTGAAGCCCAGAGTTTGGATATTTTTCAGCTCACGCTGAAATCGGACATGAAAACACTTCAACCAGTGCAAAAGTTTAAAACCCTTATTCATCCAGCCTGGAAAGGCTTTCCCTTGATATGCTGACAATGCCTGACTTTATTATGTTTATCTTTTGGCAATATCTCCTTTTGCAATTGATAGCGTCTCGCATTTTCCTGGTGCCAGGTTTAATTTCCAACCTTTGGAAATGAAACGGGCTGTCGTGTTTCTCTGCCACGCTGCGGCATGTTTTGGGCAGCCTGTGATTTTGGTGGTAAATATACAGAGGAGTAAAATAAACATGTAATGGAACAGCACACACAGACACACACATATGATAAAAAGTCTGGTCTTTCACCTAATTTAGACCAGAAAATTGGCATCCGATTTTATTGTTCACACTGACTCCAAGAACACAAACATATTTTTTCCTTCAAAATGAGAACTGCCAAAATATAAAGAATGATATCTACTGGTTTGAACTAATTGGGATTAACTGTTTCATGGCTGCTTTTTGTGGAACAAGTGCTGTTTTCCTCAGTTGATAGCAGCCACAGTACCAAGGCTGACTTAGGAAAACGGATGGTGCGAGGGGTCCTTGCAGCCAGTGGCCCCACCCCAGCAGTGGGATCCATGCAGGAGGGACTTTCTGACCTGCACCTCTGGGTGTTTGAAACAGGAACAGTCTCCATTCCCAAAGTCTCAGCCTTAGGATGCTGCCTGCCCAGCTCCTGTTGCAGCGTGGAGAGACGAGTTTGGAGCAGCCAAGCCAGGCAGAGGACGTGGCAGGGAAAATGCTGAGCTTTCAGCAATTTGGTTCCATTTTAATTAGCATTTTTTGTGCACTTTTTGCTTTCCTATTTTCATGTCCAACTGTTGAGATTATTTGTATTTCTAAAAGTGTTTCCAAAAGGCAGGAAAAAAAAAAAAAAAGCACAATCCCATCGAGAACCCAAGTACTTAATTAAAATTGTTGGGATTAGAATAACATTGCAATTAGAGTTGTGTCTATTTGTCTTCCGGGGTTTAGGATTGGTATTTTCAAGCCTTTTGCTGTAAACATAGGCCTGGAAATTTATCTTGGGGTTTCAAAATAGCCGAATGTTGCAAAACCTGCCAGAAGGTCTGAGGGAGCTGGGAACACTGGCCTTGCAAGAGGACGGGGGAGCAACCAACCCATTGCCTGTGGCTCTGTTTGAGATGTTGAAATAGATGCAGGGGAAAAATAAAATAAAATAAAATAAAGAAATACCATGTTCTGTTGAGGGCTGATGTGAAGAACCACACTGAAAAAGCTGTGTAAGGTATGACACGTTCTATGGAAGAACTACGCAACATATTTTTAGCACCATTTCCTGGCACCTTGTGTATTAACTACTTCCAGACCGAGAGCATCGGACAGGGATGGACTGAGTGGCTGGGATTCGTGTGCTGATTGCGCACAGCATGTGTGCGATGGGGTGGCTGATACAACTGTGGAGCAGAAGTCAAGAAGAAAGAGGAGTATTTTTGATGCAGCTCCCAGGGGACTTCTCGAGGCGAAGATGCCTGAGCGCTGTGGTATGCCACTTGCCCAGATGTTTATACTGTGGTGTGAGCAGAGCAAACCTGGAGACAAGCTGTTCCTGGGAGTAGTTCACAAGGACAGACATGCAAGAGCATCCATGGGGATGCCACCTGGGGCCACCAGCTCTACCAGCCTTCTGTCCCCATCAGCTGGCATGCTGCAGGGACTGTTGCGTGATGGACCAGGCCACCGGGCTGAAAAGGGTGTGCTCAGGGGGGTCACAGCAGTGGGTAATACTTTCTGTGTGGATAATTAATCTCTTTCTCAGGATATCCTTGGGATGGCCCTCAGCCTAGATATGCACCAAAGATCTGAGCTGGACCCCAAGAAGATAGATCAGACAGATACTGAACAGAAGTGGGGCTCCTCTGGCTTTGCTTACCCTCATATTTCATTATAGATTTCAGTGACTCTGTTCGGGACTGATGCTCTTGCTCCTTCCCACGAGCCACTGCCCACCCTCCACGTGGCAGAGCATGCACGAGGGTCTCGGGCCATAATTTCCTCATAGAATTGGTTATGTTTTCTTTATTCAATATTATGCCAAGTTGGGCTAAAGGTTGTGAGAGGAGATGTAAGGCCCTGGGGGAGGAGGAACTTTCTAGGAATCGTGTCTCCTTGGATGACCTTAGGAATACATTGAAGGAGCTGCACAAGCAGTGGAGAGAAGGATATGGGAACCCTGTTCCCAAAGGAAAAGGGACATTTTCCCAGAGCTGTGGGTATTTATCCCTCCCAACAGAGCTTGTTTTGGTGGGTATCACAGGGAAGATCTCCCTACCCCTGCCAGTCTGCTTTTGCTGCTGGGTCATTGAGGAAACCACTAAACCATCTGAGAGAACATTGATTTTGGGTTGCTGGTTTGTTTATTTAGTGTTGGAGTCTGCCATGAAAATCTGGGGCAAATTAAGAAAAAACAAAGCAAAGATTTTTCTTCGGAAGGAAAAAAACCAAAACCAAACACAAACCTCAGAAACCCACGTTGTGTTTCATAACTCAACGGAGAGGAAGAAGTGAGCACATGGACAGCCCTCACCACCACCTGCATAAGACTCTCTAATTCCTGTGTCTAGAAAATAAGTGATCCCACAAAATGACCCCTGGCAAGGTGACAGGAGCTCCCAGGCCATGATGAAGTTAGGCATTTTTTTTCCCCTCTTTTGCTACTTTTGCCTCCCAGAATGCTTCACTGGCTCCATCCTCCTTGATGTGATTTTCCCCTCGGATTGCAGAGGTGGTGAGAGAGGTGCCCGGACCCCAGCATCCTCACACTGGGCTCTGATTCCCAGCTCGCTCTTTAGAATTGATGATGTGCCAAGTGTCAAGGGTCTGACTTCAATTTGAGTGTCAAAATGGGGAGAGGTGGCTCATGAAAGATTGTCAGCTCTGGGGCAGGGCTCAGCTGCCAGTTTACAGGTGATTAAATTTTGTATAAGTAGTGGGTTTGGGAACTGCAAATGTGGACCCTGGGCAAGGGGAGAAGCTGGGGACACTCAGAGTGAAGGAACGGTGGCAAATTCATGCAGTGGGTGAGAGCTGGGGAAGCCTCACCGCATGGCTGCTCTGGCTTTTGTGGCTGTAGCACCCTATCACTAAAAAGAATTATAAACACTTTGGTGTCTTGCATTGATCCTGGGAGCCACGCACGTGCTTCAGAAGCAGCAGCTTTCCTTCTTATTTCTATCCCTGCTTCTGATTTGCTCTGTCACCTCAGGCAAATCATTTAACCCCAGCTTCAACCTATTTTACAGGGATGTTGCAAGGCTTAATTAAGGCTTGTAAAAGGTCTTGAGTTCCTGAGAGGTGCCTGCTGGAGTAGAGTGATTAATCACAGGTTGATGGGAGGGATATTGTGGGGGTAAATCCAAGCAGTCAACAATAGGGCAGATGATATTCTTCCCTGGGGGAATAAGACAAGGGGGTTGTAAAAGCATGCACATACCAGATTTATTCATTCTGGATATCGAGTTGTTGAAACTGTAGGGAGGCTCTGTGGCCAAAACCACAGAAATCTGACTGTATGGCTGAGATAAAGACATTCTGAATTTCCACAAAAATCAATCAAAGACACATAAATTAAGGTGTTTCCCCCCAAACTTCAGAGTCAAAAAGGGAAACAATTTGCGAAACTTCAAGTTTTAGAAATAAATGTTTGGTGCTTCCTCTGAACACCATCCTAACCTTCTGAACACCCTGTTAGCATTCATTGCTGTAGAGCAAGAGGGAAGATTATTCAGAGGAGGAGGGAAAAACCCCCACCTTTTGCTGAACTTTGTGCAGTTGTTTGCATGATTGCCCGATTGCCTTTCCATATAGAAAAGGAGAGGAGGGGGAAAACACTGGGCTCTGTGCAGTTATTTTCAAGATGACCCAGTTCTCCTTCTTTGCAGAAGAAAGGGAGAAGGAAAAGTCTCCT
>NW_010306094.1:208174-222258 GCF_000700745.2 Antrostomus carolinensis
CTCTGTGCAGTGGTTTTTGGATTTTTTTAATATTTTTTTTTTTTTGGCCCAGCTATTTTCTCTTATAACTTCATCTCCTTCAATAGACTGGCCCCCAATTTACACCAGCATCATGCAAAGGAGCTGGGGCTTAGAAAGCAAACCAGGCAAAGGCTGAACAGTCTTTGATGGGCTTTTGAATTCAGCAGGCTTTGCCCCAGCAGTTGATGGTTCCAAAGGGACGGACCCTGACCCTGGGCTGGGCTGACCATGTGGTGGTTTGCCTTTGAATGCTGAGGAGGGCTCTCCATGGCCCCGGTGACTGTAAGGAATGCAGCGAGCCCTTGTGCATGCAAACGAGGGTGATTTCATATGCTTTTCAGAGACAGAGCATAAATCAATATTGTTTTGTAGATCGCTTGGCTTGCCACATTTTTTTCCTTGGGGAACATCCAGTATCCATGTACTGTGGGGAAGGATGCTGCAGGGGAGAGGCGATGGCTGTGCCCTCTGTTTTCACCTCAATATGCAGCTCAGTGAAAACTGGATTTTATTCTTCTAGGGACCAAACAGAGCCAGCCAAAACCAGAGATTATCATCACTAAGGAATCCTGCCTGGGGAGCTTCCACCAACCAGGAGAGCAGTTAGTTTGAGATTTTTTAAAGCATTTTTTTATGGCACGGCAGTTTTAGTTGAGCTAAATGAAGCTTATTGCAGTGGGGAATTCAGTGTGCACATGTTTAAAAATCTTTTAAGATTGGATATTTTAACTCCAGCAAATAATCAAGTCCCAGGAACAATTTAGATGAGTAATATATTAAAAACAGGCTTATACAGATCCAAGAAAAACGTTGGAGGATCCATAGGGGTCATTGTTATGCACTGCAGGCTTAAATATATTGACTTTTACAACTGCAAATGGATGGTTGCATAGTGGTTTCCACTGAAGAGCAGCATCAGTTGTGATAACTCCTACAAAGTGAAATTCAGCCTTGTACTCAGAGCCCGCATGAGGTCTAAGAACTAAGTGAACTTAATCTTTATCTCTCTGCAAACATTGCATCTCTTTAATCCTTGAGGCATGCCATTACTGGGAGGACCCTTCAGAAAGGATGCAATAGAGCAGGGCAGGAATTGGATTTGTTATTTATGGAAAAAATCTGAAATTAGAGAAAACACATTCTGAAATTATAGGAAAGAAAACATTTTCCAAAGGGGAAGAAAATCTCAAAAGCAAACAACCAAAAACCCTCTGATTTCTTTCACTAATTAAAGTGTTTTTCACTTCTCTAAAATGATATAATTGTATTGCAAACAAAAGAGGAAGTTGAAATGTGCCAGTCAGAGTCATGTCAACCTTTCCATTTCAGGAAAATCAGAATAGTTTTTGTAGAGGAGATTTCTTTTTATACAAAATTTGTGAAGCTTATAGATTTTTCTGGAAAACTGTTTCATTTCCAGACAAAAAAACCCAAACAAACAACTTTCTTCTGGAAAAAGTGCAAACCGCTCAGTTAAATCCAAAATGCCTATGAAGGTTTGAGGTTTAAAAGTGTATAGATAGGAAATATTCAAGGGGTATGGGAAGGTAGAATGTGGCCAGGCTTCTCCATGCTGCTGTGATCTCTTCTTGTCAGCTGTTTGAAGGGATGCAATAGTGAAATCAGCTGTCACGGTCAATGTCTTAGAGTCACTGGGATTTTTCCTAGCAGGGTTTCTTGTCTGTACCGTACACTGTTTGCATTGCAGTGTATGCAAAAAAACTGTGTCATCTGCAGAGAAGTGTTACTTTTCACTTCTTAGAGTTAATACAAAGCTCTAGAACTTTACTGAGGTGATTTGAATTAATTTTTAATCAAATTTATGTTCTCGTGCCAGAAAAAACTGCTGATGAAACTGGGTTTCCACTGGCACCAAGACTTGAACACTCAGCAAATAAAACCAAGCATGGGAGCTGTAATCAGCACGTGAAGAACAGGCCCCGGCACAGCCAGATCCCCCAAAAGTTGCTGAATAGTTACATTTCTGTAATGCTTCCTCCTGTGACGTGGTGTGACAGCAGGTATTTCCTCCCTGAAGATGAATTTGTCATTAACAAAACCAGGAGAGGTGACAGTGTCAGAAGCAAGGCTCGTAATCACCTTTGGTAGCAAGATATTGTGCAGGAACCTAAACATCTGAAGGAAAATATTTTGCTTTATCCAAAAGTATTCATTTCTGGTCCATTGGAGGAGCTATGTAGTTTACTAATTAGGGATTTGGGAAGCAGGGGTTCATGAATTGTAATCCTTGTCTGGGTGAAGCAATGTGTTCGTTACAGCTGTCACTCATCTCCCTCCTGATGTGTAAATTGAGGTTAATACCCTCTATATGTGGAAGGAGCAAGGAGGATTAAGAAAAGTCTTCTCTTTGAGCAATGGTTGGACATCCTAAAGAAACTGAAATGTCTCAGGAAATTTTTTTTCTATTGAAAAGCTGAATATGGGTGCTTCAGCTTCAGAAACTCTGAGATATTATAATTTTCATCTGAAAATTACCAACACATGAAACAAAGGTTTCTGACACAAGGGGAACAGGAAGGAAAACTGACCCCTTGAAAGTCCTTAACAGGTTTACCTGTGAAGGGGAGCAGGGAGGTTTTTCTTATTGGGGAAAAAAAAATAATCCCAACTTTAGTGTCCCAAGTACTTGGCAACAGCATAATCACAACTTTAATAGAGCTCTCGGTTTTCCTGTTACAATAAATGAGGTCTGCTCTGTGTTAAAAACAAAGCAAAGGGGAAGCAAACAAACCAAAACCCCAACCCTTGGAGCGGTGCAGGGAAACGAGTTCACTATTGGGCATATCTCAAAACCTATCCAGGAACTGCGTGTTCTCAAACCGATTACATTTACCCACCAGTCACTTGTTGGGCTACATTAGCAAACAAAACACACTGCCTGACAGTTTGTGCTGTACTGCACAGCAAAAAAACACCACTCCCAATGGCTTTTCCAATTCCAGGGACGGAGCAGGCAAATTAACTACTTATTTACTCAGCTCTGCTCACCCAGAAAGGACCCAAACTGATGGATGGCCCCTGACCTCTCCGTTCTGCATGGCCACCAGCCAGATTGCCACTTGGGTGTCTTCTGCATGGGGAGATACAAACCTCCCATCTGGCAAGAGTCCAGCCTATTTTTGTTCCATACCATGGTAAGAAATACTACACGTCCCTGAATGGGTGACCTCGAAGTCACACGCGAGTTAAATAGAAGCATAAGTTATCTGGACTTGCAACCATGAAACCATTCTCTGGGAGGAAAGGGTAAATAAACAAATCATTTATTAGCAAGTAAAATTGCTTTTTCTTTGAAATGCAAAAATGTACTCTCTGATGAATGGTGTTTTACGCTTCACCCTTCGCTCTCACCAGGCAGAGTCCAAGCGTGTCATGAGCAAAACTGCTTTCAAGTCACCCGTCCAGCTGGTCCGCTGTAGGGTGGTGTTTGTCTGGTTAATCACTAAGGGCAGCACTCGACTGAGGGGAATTCAGCCACTGATGCTGGGGGTAGCAGGGCCAAACTCTGACTGCAGACATGGGGCAGCACCAGCTGAGACACCTTGATGTCCTGCAGCTGCGGGGCTTGAGAGAGGGAGGATGAACTTGAGTACCACCAAGGTGGACATGGAGGCTGTCCACGCAGAGCTAACAGCAGTGCAATGGAACAGGTCTGTGGTATTTGGTAAACGTGAGATGTGTCTAGAGAACATGCTGGTTTTCCCTCTGCTCCCTGCCCTGTTGCAGGGTTACAGATGGTGTGGGACTGAAAAGGGGATGGTGGCTTTGTGGCCACCCTTTTGTGGCCTCCTTCAGGGAGGTGATGATGCTCCAGGAGTAGGCTCCCCTCGTGGTGCCTGGCAGCGCTGGCATGCTCTTACAGACACCATCCCAGTTTACTTTAGATCTTCTCTCTCCATTTCCTGGGCTGATCCTTCAGCTTCCAAAGCTGTCATCATTTTTCACCAAATAATCCCTACTGAAAAGGGAGTGCACAGGCTCCCCACCTGCTCATCAAGCCTCCATCTTTTAAGCCATCTCCTTCCAATCAGCTCCCCAGAGACAGCCAGTGTGTTAATTAGTCCATCCATCCTCAGGAAGCTCCTGTCTCATGTCTCTGCCTCTGTATCACAGGCCCATAACAATGCAGCAGGTCTGGAGATTCACTTTGGATGTCTCCTTTGATACCTTGCTGATGTGGTAAGTCTAGAGACACAGCTGATCCCACAGCTGAGGACATTCACATGGACAGTAGATGCCTTTACATCTCTGCTTGGTGCTGACAATTAGGAAATGCCATGGGGAAATTGGGCTGAGCTCCTACAGTTTCTGTCCTCTGCTGGTGATGCTGGTGAAGGTGGGACAGAGCTTGCTGCTATCCCACAGGAGCGTGGCAATGAGTCAGTGAGGAAAAGCAGCTATTTTGTGTTCTGAGGAGGAAAATGAAGTGGGGAGAGAAAAATGAAAGAAAGCCTGGTGAGAAGTTATTACTGGGTCATGTCAGCTTAGCAGATGAGAGCTCCTAATTCCTTTAGGAAGATGCTGGTCAGGGGCAAACCTCCTGACTTCCCCCCTCCTCTTCAGAAAGGGCTTTCGAGCCCATCAAGCTTTTTAGAAATACTGATTCAGAATGGGATCCAACTGCTGCCACCGAGGATGTTGGCAAGTCACAAATTGCTCATACTGCCACTGATGTTGTACGTCACCACGAGCAGGTCACTTGTGCTTGCCACACCCTCAGGAAGGAGAAGTGGATGTTTCTCATTTTGATGTAAATACATTATCGTCACTACCACAAAAATGTTATTTTTCTCTCGTTTATGGTGCGCCAGTCGAATGAGCCCACTGACATAAGAGCTCAGGCACAAACACCTTCCTCCAGCGTGTTGGTTTGAAGTGTTGTTTAAGATACTTGTAAAGCACTCAGATCTTGGGATAATCTGGCCTGGAAGAGACACAGACTAGCAGATAAGTGCACATCCCTTGCCATGGCTGCTGGAGCTCCCAAGTAGCTGTTTTCTGGGCTGCGTCAGTTGTGATTTTTATAACTGTTTTTAGGATCATAACATCGGGTGTTTCTTAAAAACTGCCTTTCCCCTGAAGACTGGACTCTAGAAATGAGATTCCTGACATTCCTTGTATTGTCCAGCTGAGACCTGTGGTACAAACAGCATTTTTGTAAGGCTGTTTTGAAGAACGAGCTGTGTTTGTTATTGACCCCTCTCTCTCCATCTTGTTTAGACTTTTCTTCTTTCTCTACTGTTGTTATTTATGAGCACGAAACTGGTGCTTCTGTGCAGAAAGGGATTGCTTCATGAGTAAAATTGTGGGTTTCAGTGGTCTGCAGCTTCTGAATGAATGCTTTGAGGCAATAAATGTGCTACCACAATTTCATAACTTATCCATATGAGGATTAAAATAAGCTGAGGAAAACAACAACAAAAAAATCAGTTATTTTTAGCTGTGACTATTCGAACCTGCAGGACGAGAGAAAAAGTACATCTTGCTTTCTGATTCAAATAGCACTCATTTATTTTTAGCCCTGCGGCCAGTGTGGGAACTTGTGGTTGAAGCAGAGACATGGATGCCATGGCTGGGTAAGGTCTCTTTGTTAAATCCTTTCTCTGGTAGTTTTAATGCTTGCTTCAGCCAGCAGCTCAGTGCTCCAGCACGGGATAGTGGGAAAAAGTGGGAAGAAGTGGGATTGGTATTGCCAGCCTCAGGTACAAAGCCTAAATTCGAGCGTGATGACGTGCATGCAGCTGAAAGCTCTTGCAATAAGTTTTGGGGGAATGGGAAGTGAACCTTTCACTTAGTGCCAGCATCTTCCCATATTTCCATGTTGACCCTATTGCTCCTGGACCTGATCCATGTGAGGACACATTTCACCTCGCAGTGTTTGCCTTCCCTTTCCTGTGACCTGACCAGAGGAAAAGAAACTCCATCAAATACAGCACTTGTGCCGTGTAGGGCTAGGAAGAGATTGGTGCTTTCACACCTGTGGGCGTGCTATACTGACCGCGAGGAGGGAGTTCTCCTCTTTGGAGATCCTTGGTGCTTCCAGAGTAGGAGAGTGAAATAGCCCCACTGCCATGGAGGCCACCACTTTGGGGAAGGGCTTTCTGGTGTGTTGCCAGGCTGAAATACAAGTCCTACCAGCTGGGTCTGGGGGGTTCTGCACTTGCTTCTGCGTGGGGTCATGTTTTAGAAAGGCATGGAGGCTCCAAAAGATGCAGAAGTGACTGAGGTTTTCAACAGGACCCAATAAATAGGAAGGCCAATGTAAGCTGCAAATCCAGGGAAAATAAGGGATCATTTCAGATGATACATGCATCTAATATTGTTTAAAGTCTTCGATGGCATCCAAGCCATCCACGTGGGACTAAAAGGTGCAACATGGGAAGGAGAGGAGACCCGAATTGCACAGGGTGAGCGGTCCCTCATCCAAGTCAGGGTGGCATTTTCCTCTCCAGTAGTTGTCTCCAAGCTCTGTTGCTTCTTGGCAATGATGTTTATATCATCCAGGCAGAAGCGAGGGCATCTGCCCCACTGAACATGTGGTCCTGAGTCCTAAGGTTGCCTGGGGCTTGGCTGAAACCTGCAGCATGTGGCAGTGTTTCTGCATCACCAGCTGGAAGGCTGCAGAGGCCAAAATGTCAAATCTGGGTTTCCAGATGAACTTCTGAGGAAGTTTCTGCATTTCAAACGCTCTAATCCATGGAGCTCTACTTGAACCTCAGAGCCACCCTTAGCATGGGACTCTGAACATCTCCAAAGGAGCCAGCTCTGCAGCCAGAGCTTTCTGGGTCACATCTTTATACTGTGTGTTTCTCAATATCAACCGAAATGAAAAGGCCATGAAGACATTACCTCTGTTTACAAAAAGACAGAAACAAACACTTACATTTGCGAAAGCAAATGTCAACATCATTGATCTGGAGCTCAGTTGTTTATGATGAAGAAAGGTTAATGTTTAGTGGAAGGTTAACTCCTTTTTTTTTTAAAAAAAAAAGGTGCCTAAAATCACCAAACTTTGCAATAAATATGGTTTTGATTAAGAAACATCTGACTTAACAAAAGCAAAGTCAAAGTTAATATGTGCATAGTTTTGTATTAGCCTGCCTTTAATTTTGGAATAAAACTCTAATGATTACAGTAAATTGGTTCATTTATGAAACAGAGAGGAAATGCGATACGCAGAAGAGATTAGGGGCAAGGAAAACAACCGCTCTACCGAAACTGAGACGAGCCGTGCTGCTGCCCTGTCGCCCGAACCGCTTCCTCTAGGCTGTCTCAGAAACAGGGACGTGGATTTTTCAAGGATACATAAACTTCCACATCACGGGGGAAAATAAAATCAGAATGGAAAAAGAGATTTAAGGGCTTTTCTGTGCAGAAGAATGTTTTGGTTTAGACGGAGTGAGTGAAATCGGGCCTTCCTGCTGGTCTGAAGTTACCAAAATGAGAAAGTAAGGGGAAGGGGAGGGGGGGAGAAACAGAAACTTTGCAGCTTTTTGGAGAAAGAATGAACCACATCCAGCCCACAGCTCAGACTGGGTAGGGTTGAGTCCCATGAATCCTTTCTTATGCATCCAAGAATGGACCACAGAGCAAGATCTCATCCTACAGGAGCATGAAGCAGCTGCCTGAGCACCCGAAATGTGGGGTGAAGGATGATGAGTGGGAAAAGCTTTGCTGGAGAACCCATCGGGAGGAGAAAAGCAGTGCTGTAACGTGGTTAGTTTGGGTCTTGGTGGCAGCAAACAGAGCAGGATCCCTTGTCCAGTCCCTTCTGCATTGTTCTCCCCTGCATCGTGCAGGGCTCAGCGGCTGCGGGGCTCTGCCTGGAGCCCAGGGAGATGCTGCAGAAACACTTGTAACCCAAACGCCGAGTGCATTGCACCCCAGGCTGTATTTTAAAATTAAAAGGTAGGAAAGGAGGTAATGACTTTTTTTTACAACATAACTTATGCCAATATTTCTCTTGTTCTGAAAGGACACTGATATCCCTTCATTAACAATTTTACCATCAAATGAACATCCCAGTGGGATTTTTTCCATGCTGGTGTGGCCAGGGGATGGGACCTGTGCTGGGCACTGCCCTGCAAGGGCTCAGCACTGAGCAGGAGGAGCAGCATCACCATCTGCCAGCACTTGGTGTCCCTCAGGACTCGAGGCCGGGGACAGCCACTTTGTTTTCCAGCCAGGTTTTTTGTTTGCAGGCAGGAGGGGATTGTTTGATCTCTTAGCGCTGGGAAAAGCTGCTGCGTTCGGATGCATTTGGAAAGTGCCTGCTTTGGCGGTGGCCTTGATAAGGCGTGCGGTGGCTTTGAAGGCAAAAGGGAGGGTCCAAGGGGACCCCCAGGCATTTGGAGGAGGGGGCACCCCTCGGCGGATGACAGCCCGGGCGCGGAGCTCGTATCGCGCTCTCCTCAGGTTATCTAAATAGCGTATAAATCACTGTCGGGGCTGCCATTTCCTCTGACGGGGACCCGTGTAAGTGATTAATAACACACAAACAGTGGTACTTTGTGGAACTGCAGTAAATTTTATTATAACTTCCTTCCACTTGATAAGCACTTCCATGGAGACAGAGGTGGGCTGTGCCGGGTGCCTGCTCCCCTCCCATCCGCCGCCCGCAGAAGACCCCGGCAGCCCTGAGGTTAGGGAGGGCTCCAGCGCTCCAGCCTTTCCATGACCAGCTGCAAGCCATGAAAAGGAGCGGTTTATGTTTTGTTTTGTTTCATTTGACTGGCTGGAGCCTCTCATCCCCACTGATTGACCCAGGGTTGCATCTCGTACACCTGCTGCTTTAAAATCAGAGGAATAACCCCAGGCACCAGTACAGGTTGGGGGTTGACCTGCTGGAAAGCAACCCTACAGAGAAGGACCTGGGAGTGCTGGTGGATGAGCAGTTGACCATGAGCCAACAATGTGCCCTTGGGGCCAAGAAGACCAATGGTCTCCTGGGGTGTATGAAGAAGAGTGTGACCAGCAGGTTGAGGGAGGTTCTCCTCTCGCTCTACTCTGCCCTGGTGAGACCACATCTGGAATACTGTGTCCAGTTCTGGGCTCCCCAGTTCAAGAGACATAGGGAACATCTGGAGAGAGTCCAGTGGAGGCTACAAAGATGATTAAGGGGCTGGAGCATCTCCGTATGAGGAAAGACAGAGAGAACTGGGTCTGTTTAGCCTGGAGAAGAGCAGACTGAGAGGGGACCTTATCAATGTTTATCAATATCTAAAGGGTGGGTGCCAAGAGGATGAGGCCAGACTCTTTTCAGTGGTTGCCAGCAATAGGACAAGGGATAAAGGGCACAAGCTGGAACACAGTAGGTTCCGCTTAAACATGAGGAAAAACTTCTTTCCTGGGAGGGTGACAGAGCCCTGGGACAGGCTGCCCAGAGAGAGTGTGGAGTCTCCATCTCTGGAGATGTTCAAACCCACCTGGATGCCTTCCTGTGCAACTTGCTCTAGATGTACTTGCTTTGGCAGGGGGGTTGGATGTAGGGAACCTGCTTTGTCGAGGGGGTTGGACTAGATGATCTCCAAAGGTCCCTCCCAACCATTGCCATTCTGTGATTCTGTGAAAGTGACAAGCGGAGTGCAACATGTCAAACATACAGTGTCGAGCATCCCTGTGCCACCGTGATGGGAGGCACAGGGGCTACTGCAAGAAGAAACACTCCTCTGCAAGAGGGAGATGGAGAAAGACCATAAGTGTTAGTGTTTAGGGTTTGGAAAGAAATGAGAGCGATTGCTGACGCTCTCACCACTTTGCCTGTTCTCTTGAGGATTCACATGTTCTCTAAATATTTACAGAGAAACATGTGTTTGTGTATGTGGAATGCTGGGTTTTTTTTTTAAAGTTATGCTATTTTTTTCAAAGGGAGTAGAGGTTGCTCGTAGACAAACAAGTAAGCCCAGAGGAGGACCAAGGTAAATGCTCACAGGTCTGCAACATGGTGCTTGTTTATTTTACAGTGGGAATGTAATTTCCTATTGCTTTATCTCAGTAATCAAGTATTTTAGGTGCTCAGTGAAGGAGGGTGCAATCCCTGCCCTGCTCACCCACACTCTGCCCTGAGTAAGGGATTTCTCCCCAGTGCTGGTCTGCACAGGCAGATTTCAGTGGGTGTGGGGAGATGCCTGTAGGGCAATTTAGGACATAAAGATGGAATGTGTTGCAAAAATGATTGGGCAAGCCATGGATGGGATGGGAGGTGAGCTCTCTGCTTTGATTTTTGGGTTTTGTTTTGGTTTTTTTCCATCTTGTTTGTAAAATCATGGTGATTTTGTTTTCTAGGTTTTGACGCACTACACGAGGGAAGGCAGCAAGGTGGAAATCGTGTAGCAGAAGCAGGCAGCTGCTGGGAAAAGCTGAGCCACGTTTAGTCTTTCTGTAGAGACCCAAGCCCCAAAATTTGGTTTTGCCACTGGAAGAGGTACTTTTGTGCAGAGCAGGGGGTAGCTTTCTCTTTTGGGACAGCTGGGGGAAATCACAGCAGCGCTCAGGACAGATTCGAGCGAAGGCAGATGGCCCAGATGCTGCTGAGGTCTGGAGGTGACCGTGAGCAGGCATCCAGAACAGATATAGCCCTTGTACCTCCGCTTAACACTGTGTGGTCCATGAATGAACTTTTTTCCCCTTTTTTTTTTGGCTAAGCACAAGCGAGTTTCTTGCTCTGGTGTGTGCAGATGGCTGTTCTTGGCTGGCATGGTGCCACGGGGATGCATTGCAATAATGTGTATTTTATATGAAGGAAAAAGCCTCTGGAGAAACAAAGCTTTGAACCGTTCCATTTGTAATGGTGCAACGCTGGCAGCAAAAGCTGTGAATGAAAACTTGTGGGATACTGAATGAGCCAGTTAATCTAGATGGGTTTCCTGATTTTTCTTTCCTTGTAGGCATTGAGTGTAGGTTGAATTTTATTCTGACAGCCAAATGCTGGGCTGACTGCAGAGCAGCATCTGTGTGCCCACACTTCTGAGCTCTTGGAAATCCTAACTGTGAATGAATAAAATGCAACCAAAGTAGCAAAGCGTTTTTGTTATTCCTAGAGCAAATCCAAGATAGCATGGCAAAGCAACCAGCACCTTCGCTTGGATCCTATTCTAAGGGTGGCTCCTGGCTGCAGTGGGAGCACATCTACTGTAGGCTGTGCTTGGGCATTCTTGTCCTGAAGGAAGCCAGGTACCTGCTCAGAAACCTCTGAAATGAGCTCTGTCCCTGCTGTCACTGCAGGGGCCCATGTGGAACAGGAGCTGTCACCAGCAGCGAGCTGGTGGCACTGTTCACTGTCAGATTTATCAGTGAGAAGGAGGCTTTCAAGGTGTTCTGACTGATGTTTTGCAAACTAAGCTTCCCAAGAGTCCTTCTTTCTTAAAAAAAAAAAAAAAAAATCTTTTTTTCTTTTTTATTTTTTTCCTGAGGCTGATTAAGTGTGAAAGAAATTTGGAATAAAAGTCTTTCCGTCCTAGCCTCAGAGATCTTATATATCAAAGGAACATGGGTGGCATAGCAACAGAGGAGGTTGGGGGGATGCTGCTGTGGTCACGGAGATGGCATATAGGCATGGGTGGGATGCTCATCTCAGATAAGGTGTCGAGAAAAAATGAAAAGCTTCAGAGGAAGAAAATGACTTGAAATAAAAAGTAGGGAAGAAGTCGTACTTATCTGGAGGTTCAAAGGTAGGGTGGAAACCCAAGGTTTCCAACAGCATCCAGCAATCCTAGGGGATGATATGGTATTTCTTCCTGTGGGCCTTCATGTAAATGGAGTTATTAATGCTCACACTAATAAAATTTTGGCAAGAGAGATTTCTGTCACAGTCCAAGCCACAAATACATTTCAGGGAAAAGGTAGAACATTGATTTAAAAAAACAAAACAAAACAATTTGCCAGAAAATATAGGGGAATTTTCAGTAACTTTTCTAAAGGCTTTTGTGAAACCTTCAAAATTTTTGTGGGTTTTTATCCTCCCATCCTAATCTTCACACAACTTAAGAGTCACTAGCATTTTTGATGGAGCTCTCACTCAAATATGTTTGCAGGAAGTCAACCCGCAAAAAACTACTACAAAGAAAAATTCCTTAGATGGTTTTATGCTCTGAATTACTTGAAACCCCACCACAAAATATTGAAAAATCTCCTGAAATTTGGGGAAAAAAAAAAAAAAAGATTCTGAGGGATCATGAAGAAATAAGTATCTACTGTCCCACAAAAAAGGTTTTATGTCTGCAAGCCAGAAAGATTTGTGTCATAATATAGTCTGACATAGAGCAAAGAAAAGAAATAAAAAACAAGCAGCCACCAGATCCATCTTTGGCATGTCCACACGGAAATTCAGCCTTTCTTTTGGGATTTGTTTTTGTTCTCCATGTTGAGGGTGAGTCTCAGGGGCTTTGGTGACGTGGCCAGGGGACAACCCTCTTCTCTATGGGCATGGCCCCCAGCATATGCCACCTCCGCTGCAGCCCCTACCTGGCTGTGAGGATGGGGGGAGGAAAAGATTGGGGCATGTTCCAGGCAGGGATGGGATTGGAAATCATCTATGTGTGAGGAATGCATGACCTCTCCCCAACTCCTGGTTAATATATCCACCACACTTCGGGGTTTAAAATCAAACCTCTTCACATTTTCGCTGTTATCATGGGCTTTCTGTAAACGCTCTTTTATATTGCATTGCATCACTTATATCAAAACCAGATCAGAAAAAATTCTCCTTGGCCCCTTATTTTTTTTTTTATGACTGTTTGTGAATTTCAAAGCACTTCAGGACTATGCAGGAAAAAAAACAGTACTTCCAGTCTTCATCTAAAACGGATTCACTCCTGTCACCAAGATATATTAGAAAAATAATAAATAAAACACAAACTAATGCCAGGCAAGACAAGTGGATGTGATAGTTGAGCTTTGGATGACACTGGCCATGCTGAGCCCAAGAAATGTATTTTGAGTGGGTAAAACGCAGATGATGCTGAACAAAATGTGATTTTTCACACAAATACCATGTTTATATGCTTATATGCTCCTCATGAAACATTTAAGGCCCTCCTCTCAGACAAAATGCTCATGCAGCCAGTTGTGTCTTCAAACAGGCCTGTATTTACTGGAGGGAGAAGAGGATTCCTCATGGGCACATCTTCTACCTCATTCAGATGTGGACTGCATTAGTCACCGTGTTATATTCATGCAGTATCACGAAGAAATGGTGACTGCTTGTGCAGAAAAAGTCAGCCATTTCAGTTCTGTGTTAGAAATGATTTCCAAATACCTCAGATAAAGGAAAATGAGATGTAAATGAGATGTTCTGGATAATTTTGTAGGTCCATTCTTGTTTTCAAAAAGCTTCAGGTGGAAGTCAGTGGGAATAAGCACTTTTGAAAAAGTGGCCTCTTGTTGAAGCAGACTTCCTTAAGGAGAAAGTTTGGACTCAGTATGTTTTACCAATCTCCAGGTCTAACTGTGGTCTGGGGAAGTCTTGGAGCTCTATGGAAAATGACTCGATGATGTGGGTATGGGGAAGCCATCAAATGTAAGAGCATTTAGTCTTCTCTCTTCTTCCAATGAAGCCATTGTCCACTCATTTACAGAGGTTTTCTGAACAGGTTTCCATCTGTTATAGAAGCACAGCCTGGGAAAAGCAAGTGGTACATTTTAATTCCCAAATTCAACAATTGTTAAAGATTTAAAAAAAAACCAAACTTAAAGGAAAATTCTCCATTCTAGCTGGCCCTCTGGACCATGTTGTAACTATTGCTGGGCACAGAATATACTGCTTTTTGGCTTTGGTTTCCTGCTTTCATGTGCTTGAGCATTCACACTGCTGCAGTCTGCAGTCCTCAGAGGAGTATTTTGCATGAGTCCACTGCAAGGTCTTCCCTGAGAGGAGTCAGACTGATTTCCTTATCCCATTGTGCTTCTGTCATCCTAATTGTTCCCTGGTAAGAACTGGATACTTGCTGCATGTATGAGAATCTGCTGCACTCCAGATTGCTAAACCAAACCAGGGCTGAAGCAGATCAGCCATGCACTGAATCACTCCTTGCAAAACCTCTTTC
>NW_010306094.1:222283-253370 GCF_000700745.2 Antrostomus carolinensis
ACAAAGAAGGAGACAAATCCTGGAAAAGAGGAAGTTCAGGTGGAAGAGTGTTCATTATCTTCTTATTAATAGACACAGTTATCATGTTTTGCTTTCACAGAACCATTTCTGAATGTTTGTGCTTGGGGGTTGTTGCATTAGGAAATATCTGTAGTTGAATGAAGAGGAACAACAAGGAGATTTGGTTGAGTTCTCTGGACAGTGTTAGGCTGGTAGAAGAAAATGTGTGTGAGAAGAAAGACAACCATTTATATTTGCTCTGCAAAGTCCCTTTGTGCGAGAAAAACAGGGAAGAAAATAAATTAAACCCCTTGCAAGGGCAAAGCCACCTGTATTTCTGAGGGGTTTGCACTGCTACCTTGAAGTATCAGAGCTTTGTGTGTCTTTAACTGAACCAGGGGCTTTAGGAATTGGTTAAGCATCTCCCAATATATTTTTAACCATTTAAATAACAAAAGGATTTTGAAAAATCAAAGTATTTGACTTGAATTGTATTTTACCCAAATCTCTGAAATCTGACCAGTGACTCATGCCCGCTCCCCCCCCAGCTGGTGTAAATCAGCAATGGGCTAACGAGCAGAGAGGAGCCATGCTAATTTATGTCTCTGCCAGCACAGCCTCCCCTTTTGGTGCACCAGTGCCAGAGCCACCAGCAACTCCAGCTCCTGCTCTCTCTCAGGAGACAGCCACTGCACATGGGTCTGCCCCAGATACAGCAAGGACTTTCAGGTAATGCAGTCACTCCACCTCTTTTTTTGTCTCAGAGGCAGCTTGTATATGGTCACAATATTTGGTAGAATATTTTGTTGGGGTGTTTAGAGGCTGTTTTGTGCCTTTCCAAGTTGTTGAGTGTTATCTGTTGCATACATGCGAGCTCTGTAGTGATTGTGAACTGCGTGTTCTTTGTGACTATGAAGCATTATGAAGTATTTACCCCTTATTGCTTCAGTCCCTTTGGAGTGATGTCTTGAGATGGTACCTCAGTAATAAGCAACATGTGCAACTTGAAGCTCAGGTGCTAGGAGGGAGCTTTGGTTTTGAAAAGCCCTGGCATAGCTTGGCCTGTTTGGATAGACCTAGTGGTTTGGACAGTCCAACGACATCCATATGCAATGGTTTTTCTTGATTCACAATGTTGAAACTAAAAACCGCTTGGCTTTAAACTTTAAGCCTCTGCATATATTCCCCTGAGAGTGAGCATTTCTGGCAAACTCTGAGTTCTTAAATATCACTTCTCCAATTACATTCTCACAGGTTACTATTTATGCAGGCCTGGCTTTTCAAATCTATGGAGCTGGTACTGGGCTGAGGCTTAATGCATTACAGGTGGCTTTTGGTGCTTTGGGCTCTCTGACCAAACTGGTTCCAGATGGCCACACAGTATGAGTAATAACATCAGCTCATTAAGTTGCAAGGTTTCAACTACAATCACAGAATTATCAATGAAATAAAAGCTAACGGCATATCAGCTGCACCCTAAGCCATAAATAGGATTTACAGCAAAACAAAAAACCGCCTTTTGAACCCAGATCTCTCATCATTTCAATACTGGATGTCCAACATAATGGGTTTATTCACTGGCAAAAGAGCAAATATCTGCCCCACCCTCTCCAAAATGTACTCCTGAAGGCTACTGCATCATGGTCCTGTGAGCTTCTGATTTTGGAAAAGCTTTTGATTGGGGTCATTGAAAATACACAACAGTATTTATCTGGTATGACTTAGAAAATAATTGGAATGAGCCGAGGTCTCGGATCAAAGAGACAAGTGTCAGAAAGCCTCATTACCTTGTATTTCATGTTACAGTTGCAAATGCTGTTCTTTGTGCAAATTGTTATTTGTCTAGTGTGTACATCACGTCCAGCAGGATGGCTCTTCTGCTGTGGACAGGTGGCTTCTGCTACTCTACAGCATGTATCAACAGTGTTTTGTTGGTCTAGATGTTTTTTCTGTTCAGGGTTGCCATGGGGAAACATTTCCCCAAGCTCTTAGGGTAGCTGGGGTGATCAGAATCCCTGATCTGGGCTATTCTTTGCATAAAGAATGTAAATAGAATACAGAAATACACATAAATTAAGTAATGCCTCTGTGAATTCTCGTAGTCCTTGAGCCAAGCAGGAGGTGTTAGTACACAACAACAGCAGCTGAAGTAGATACCTTTTTAAATTCTCCTTGACTCTGACACCTCTGACTTTTGTTTGACTTCATAAAACTCCTGTTGCAAATTCCTGAAACATCAATGCAGCACACAATTAGTGTCAGGTACCCAATCAACCTCACTGGTTTCAGTGGGGTTTCTCATGCTCCTGAAGTGATGTGTGTATGTGAGTGTCTGTAAAAACCTGCCTGGCCCAGGCTGAAGCTGCAGTGTGGGGTGCGGTGTCGAGCAGAGCCCCTCTGCCATGGCATGAGTTTGGGTGATGCTGATGGGGGAGCAGCACAGAGGGTTTATGGTGCTTCTCTCCCTTTCTATTGTTCTGCTATATCTGTCCCTACTGCCAGGAAATCGGGACTTCATTAGTAGTAAAAAACCTAAATGACTTAAAGAAAATGTGTTAAAGATACCTTGCTCCAAACCATACCACAAATATCTTGTATATTGTGGTATAAATTATGCCAGAATTATGAAAAAGGAATATTTCCAACCTGACTAAAACCATAAGCTATTCTTTTGTGCTCCTCCATACCAGGCATCCAGAAAAGCCAGTATGCTAAGAGGCATGAGGTTATCTTGCTGGATATAGTAGAAAAGCCACGTCTTGTGAAGCCTGAGAGGGTAAATGAGTTTCTCAAGTTTGTGGGAAGCCTGGAGAAGCTTTATATGACCCTGGTTTGGTCCTAGAGGTCCTGGTTGTGGTTAAAGCCTGGATCCAGTACTGTGAGTCATGCTGATAACTGGTGCAATGATCTGCCTTGTTACTACTCTGCATGAGTAAAAGACTCAAAATGAGTCCCTTAATAATTGGAGGTGTTTTCTGTAGATTTGTCCTACCTGCTTAGCCTTCCCAGCTGCACTTCTGTTACAAGTGCAAGCAAAATTCCCATCTATTTCTACCCCAAGGGTTGTTTACAGCAGCAGCATCACATACAGGTCATGTGGTAGTTTTGGTGGTCAAGCATTACAGTGTTTGGGAAGGTGAGTACATCCCCAATCCTGCTATTTGGGATTTAATTATCAACAGAAGTAGTCCTGTAGGTAGTTCCCTCTCCATCCTGTAATTCTGAGGGTCTCACAGATGTGCAGTATCACTGCTTCCAGATGTTGATGGCCTTTTCAGAGTGCTGGGCACTAGCCCAAGGAGGGATTTGGTATCAGGGAATTCTGGCACCGGCTGTGTTTCCAGCGGTGTGTACACCGAGGAAATTATTGTGTGCGAGTGTAATGCAGAGACACCACTGGAGGCTGAGCTTAAGTCCCTGGGCAGGCGCAGGATTGATCAAAAATCAGGATGGTGAGCACGCACGGACAAAAGTAACGTGGTGATTTAGTGGGGTGGATTTTTTTCTGTCTCAGGCCACTATTATCCTTTGTGCTTTTTGAGTTATAGTGCCTCCAGCACCACTTTTCCACAAGGAGCAGGTTTTTAGTCTGCTGTCTTCTGCTTTAGACATGTAATTTGGGTGATGCAATGTGTTAAGTCATCAGCTGCTGTCTCAGCAGGGTGATCCTGCCTGGGTTAAGATCTGTGTTCCCTGTGCGCACACACAGCATCAATGGAAAGAGCAGGGAGCAACCCAGGAACCCTGAACTATGGCAAGCCTCTCGGGTGCCTCCATGGAGGCTTGGGTGATGGGCTAAGTATGGGATGGGTGTGCTGAGCTGGGAGCTGCCTTACACCCAGTCAGTGTGAAATGGGGCACAAAGCTGTATCCAGGAAGGGTTTTGTAGCAGGAACCTCCATCCTGGTTTTTGGGTTGGTTCTGGGGGTTTTGAGGGTAGGGCATGCCCTGAATGCAGCTTGCCTCCTGACCCAAGGGTCTGCTGGCTGTGTCTATGAGAGAACATGAATCTCTGAGCTTTTTGGGGGAGAGATTGCTATCCACTTCTCCTACCAATGTGCACCACAAGGTTCTGTAGGGATGTCCTAGATAAGGTGACTGCCTCTCCTCCAGGGCCAGCATCCCATTTTGGGTCTTTGCTCTGCATAACCAAGGTTTGGGGTCCAAGAGGGTGGTCTCCAGCCTGTCCCTCTCCTAGCTTTGGGCACGTGAGCTTGGGTCTCGGCACCGAAAAGAGACCCAAGCTCACGTGCCAAGTAGAGTGATGCTAAAGAGAGAGCCTGTGTGCAACGTGAGGAATGCCAGACCTACCCACTGTCTCCAGATCCGTCTCCCCAGCCAGACTCTGGATCTTATTTGGATGCAGAGAGATTTATGAGGCATTCGCTTAATTAGGGGCCCCTGTTTCAAATGAGAAAGATGGGGAATGAGGAGACCTAACAGAGAGAGAGGCAGTGGCAAACAGCGGGCTGAAAGAGAATGCTGGTGGTGTGCGCTGTAAAGAAGTAGGGGCAATAAAATACACCAATAAAAAATGATGTGTATGTCCATAGCCTCATCTAAGAAAGGGGGGAACAACAGCAGGTCCCTTCTAAGGGCAAAGAAGAGAAACCCCTCCATGTGTAAGCAATTATCAGAAACACATGGGAGAGGTGGACAGGGCAGACAAATCCAAAAACCATATGATATTGCACAGAAGAGCAAGGCTCGTGTAAAGCCTGGGAGTTCATATATTTCACAGTTCACAATGTACAGAGACTTTGACCTGCTCCAAAAACTGCAACTGGGAAGAATCCTCTCATTTTGGCCTCGAGGGCTGTGCACAGATGGCTAAAGCTGGGGAAGGATTGCTGGGTTGAGGGGGTTGGCATGCGGCTGAGGAGAGAAATCGTTGTGTATTTTCCTTTATAAAACCCTTGCAGCCAGTCTATGCCCTGGCAGCATTGAGCTGGGATATTGATGTAGCTGTGCTGCTGCTGAACTTTGGGGAATCTGTGCTGTAGTCTGTTTTGGAGTGCAAACTGATCCTTATTGCCTTTACATTTTCTATCAGTGTAGTGGCAGGGTGATATTCACCACAGGAGTTCCACAGGTGTGTTGCATCCAGCCTTCCTGTGCAAAGAACATCTTAGCGTGTTCCCTTCACTGCAAGGACTGTGGTGAGGTCTAGGTGTTCCTGAGCTGGTTTTACACTACTTGGCCACGTACTGCTGCTCTGAAGGCCACGGTATTGAGGAACCCAAGGTGTTCTCCAGCTCCTGTGCAGAGCTGGCACACCTTGGACCATATGATGCTGTGAAGTACAGGAGAGATACCTTCCACTGAGACCTGGTCCCATGGCATGCCAGATCACTGCAGTTGAGCACTTTTGTTCTTGGAAATATTCTGAACCAGTTATCTAAGCTGCTTCATGTCTACTTGCGACGAACATGCTGTGAATTTGATGCATGTCATCAGTTCACCAATTTGGATGCATTTAACTTGTCTGCAATGCAGCAGCAAAGTCAACCACCACTTTCTGACACATGCCCAAACTCTAGTCTGCCTAACAGTGACCCACATCAGGCTAATATGTGGGTTGCTGTTTTCCAAATGTCTCATGTTGTAAATGAAGACATGTTCTCTCCAGAATATGTGGAGAATGGCCTCATAGGAGTCAAAATTATGTCACTTGGTTTTTGCACTGGAGACCAGGCTCTAATCCCCAGGGGCTACAGCATTTGCTTGATTTCCTCAGCAGTAATCAGACAAACTTCTCTTTAGTCTTAACAGTAGGAGCAAAGATTTGAAGAAACCGAGTTTTAAATTTGCAGGTACCTGTGCCTGTCTCCTGGAAAGCCTTGGACACGGCTGCACTGCACTGCCATAGTGTCTCTTGCTTTGCATCCCACCGTAATGCAAGTGCCATGCCTGCCTGCAGCCTTGTGATCTCAGATGGATGGCAGGACTTGGGGAGAACAGCTTCCAGGTGTGGGTTTAAGGGTTACTTGAAGGCTACCTCATTTTCAAATGCACAACTCTTTGTTCAGGTTGGGCTGTGAAAGGAGCTGATCTGATTGTGAAATGCATCTCTCCTCTATGTGCTATTGGCTGCAGAAAATGATTCTGCCTTATAAGAAACAATAGAGATGGAAGTTCCCTTAACTCCTGAACGTGCCACGCTCCTGAACATTAACGTGGTTGTGGGGTTGTTTTTTTTACTGAGCAAGCAGATGTTTTGGTGCTCTGAGGATCGCCTTTGCTGCAAAAGGTGGTGCTTACACCTCTGAGGGCGATGGTATGTTCAGCCTCAGTAAACATGTTCTGCTCCATCTCACTGAGCACTGAAAGCAGAAACTGCTCTTGGGCTTCATCGCAGAAGGGGTGTCTTTGCCAATATAAAGAAGAACTTGTTTGGGGTCTGCTTTCATCTCTGTGCATTATCAGACCTATTAAAATGAGGAAAGAGCTCTTTAAGCCTCCTTGGACAGTGACACTAAAAATACCCCAACAGCCCCCTCAATCCCAAGCCCCAAACAACTGAAAAACAAAAGCCAGCCCTAAACCCTAAGCCCCCGAAAACCCTGTGGTATCCATCACTGCCATGTATAATCATAGTTAGAAATCCAAATGAAGTCTGCAGCCTGTCAGCTCTGCAGACAGATTTGGTGGTGATATGAGCAAAGCCAACATTTAAAAATGACTGAATTCTCATTATAAAGATACATGATCCTCTTTCTCATTGAGAACAGTTGGGCTTTGCTTCCAGTGGAGAGCCGAGCCATTTATTTTATAGCTCCATTGTATGCTGCGCTGGGAATTGTTCCCGCAGATAGAGGTTTCTAGCATGTTTTCCCTATGTACTTTTTTTTTCCGCGTGCACTGTGCCCTTTGCACATGCTGAGGGCTCTCACATGAATTACACTTTGCCTGATTTGGTTGGATGGGTTTCCTACATTTGTGTCCTATAAATTGGCATGGCAATGTATTTATTTTGGTAATCAACCAGTTCTTTGTAAATCTGTGAGCTTAATCCTCCAGGAGAGAGAAATAAAAGGCTCAGTCTCTGTTTCTAACAATGAAGATAAATACCTTTTATTTTCATAACTTTTGGACATCTTTTTTCATGGCATACAGCCAAATCTTGAGGTCCCTGGTCAGGCAAGAGCATGCAGATGCCATTAAGTTCCTAACTAGGCTTGTTAGGGCACGGAAAAACTCTTTTAAGAGGAAGGATGATCTTGTGGTTTCTCCATTGAGCGAGAATTCAGTTCAGTTGGGCTAAGTTCTTGCTTCTGACATGTATTTCCAATGTGACCTTGCATGACCTCCTCTCTACATCTGCTCCCCCAAAATCTCCTGCTGTCGAGCATATAAATCTCCTTGGTGCAGAGGCCCTCTCGCTGTGGGTTGGTTCGTGCAGGAATTTTGGCTGAGGCATCGCAGAGGCAATGCAGACACGAGAACAGCAACAGGCTTCTGGCTCTGTCTGCAGGTCAGGACCAGCCCCACCTTGCTCTGGGTTGATGGGATGTAAGCCAGAAGCCACCTGAGCTTGTTAATGTGCAGCTATGCCCATAATAATAAACGTTGGCTAGTTCAGGTGCTGTAGTGGTCAAGTTTGGATGCATTGGTTGTGGTGAACCTTGTGCTGAAGATGGCTTACAGCTGGGTACATCTGGCAGTGGGGCCCAACCCAAAGGAACAAGGATGGCTGTTTGGGATCTGCTATCCTTTTTCTAGCAGCTCATTCCTTCCTAGGGACTCTTACTCTAGCATCATCCTTCGTCTGCTGTTCATTAGTATTTTGGACACTTCTTCATGAGTACGGTTGCGTGAGCATTCAGGTTTCACTCCTGTCTGGAGGTGCTGGGAAGATCTCCTTGCCCTTCCTGCAGCATTTTAAATAACACTGGGAAAACAAGTGTGAAGGGTGAGTGAGCAAGACAGCAGCTGAGCATGAAGGAGGAAGGTGGTGGTGTGAGGAGCTGGCCCCTGTGTGGGGTGATGCTGTCAGGGGAGCTGGCAGAGGCTGCGAGCTCAGGCTTGGGTCAGTTGGCTCATCTCACAAGGGTGGTATAATACATCAGGCATGCTAGCTGATGTGGTGTTATTGACTGCAGCGTGATAAGGATCTCCACATGCTTCTGCCTGCCCTCCGTTTTCCCCCCCAGCTGGAGGGAAAATTTCACCGAGGTGGCCGGCGGAGGGTGGGGGATAGCACAGCCCTGCTCTGCTGCCACGGGGCTGGAGCCTGCTGCAAGGAAAAATGTACACGATTGCTACTTGGCAGAGTTCCCCTCCACACACGCTCCCCCTTCGCACACACAACCGCGTTTGTTATTCTAGTCCGCCTACGATTTGGAGCGTGAGCTGCAAACTTGTATTGGGGGAGAGAGTCCTCATGTGTGTAAACGGTTTGCTTAACTGAAGTGACATTGTGTGTGATAGCTAAGCTTTGAAGAACAGCACCACGAGGATGCAATCCCTGGCATGAGTCCACAAGAGTCCTTCACTGACCTTTGGTTGATGTCCAAGTATCTCTCCCCTGCAGGTGCTCAGTGTCTTCCACCACTGTTGCTGAGGGTGGGAGTTAAGGCTGAGGATGGGTTAGGGCATATGGCTGTGACAAGCAGGCTGCAGCCTCTTCAATGCTTCCTTCTCACTGCTCTGGCTGAAGGTGTTCATCAGATGACCTCCATGACCACATCAGGTTTCACCAGATAACTAGACAATAACAAACCCTTTGAGACATGAACTATGGCCATCATCTCTTTGCCTGTAGTGCATGTGCTCGTCCTTTCTTTGGGACCAAAGTTCACACACCACTAAAGAAACATAGAATCGATCATAGAATCATAGAATGGTTTGGGTTGGAAGGGCCCTTAAAGATCATCCAGTTCCACCCCCCTGCCATCAACCGGGGACAACTTCCACTAGACCAGGTTGCTCAAAGCCTCATCCAGCCTGGCCTTAAAATGGCCATCCATCTCTCTATGGATGAGAGAAATGGATGGCCATTTCTTACAGCATCTGCTTCTCTTAAAATACCCTTGTGTGCCTTTTTTTTTTTTTTTTTTTGTTTAAATTAGAGTAAAATTGGGTGGTGGTTACAGAAAAGCAAAGGTTTCCTAAGTGATTCTGTTTCCATAGTCAAAAATCCCTTTACAAGAAGTAATGATGATACTCCATATTTTTTTTTATACCATCCTTTACAGTGAAAGCAATATGTTGTTCATAAATCTTAAGGCTGGTTAATTCCTATAAAATTCTGCTAGCAGAATCAAATGATTTTACTACCCCATGTCAAATTAATGACTGGGTGTCAACCAGTGTCACTTCCTGCTTGAAAAATGACCATGACATTAAGCAGATTTTATTTATGTTTTCCTGCCTGATGATCAAAAATAGTAGAATTGAACAGTGAGGGTGGGGAAAAGTCAGTGCTCGTTTCATAAATAGCATCACCACCACATTTCTTTGGAGTAAGCCCATGGTGATGCCCACGCAGTGGGACTCGGGTGTGCTCCCTGGACACATGCTGACTCTGTTTTTCCTTTTATGATTGGTTGCCATGGGAAGGGAATTTGGACTCATAGTCCTAAAATCAGCTCTGGTCTTGCTTCAGCTGATTGCCTGATTTGATGAGAAAGGTGGTACTATGGGACATGCCCCAAAACACAATGCCCCCTTTGTAGTAAGTTGTCTGAAATTCCTCTTGCTGTCCCATATGGGTGGTACTATGGGACATGTTTGGGACATGCCCCAAACACAATGCCCCCTTTGTAGTCAGTTGTCTGAAATTCCTCTTGCTGTCCCATATTTAGATATGGCAAAGGCCAAAAGGAAAAGAGCAGCTGGTCTTTTGGCTGATGCCTAGATTAAATTCCCACAAACTGAAGGAATAACTGGTATAGTCTCATGCCACTGGTCTTATATCTGTTGATGTTGATCTGAGGAGGGGCTTTGTCTTCCTTGGTGCCCTGGTGGGCCCAGGAAGTTGGTGGCACCTTGATGGGGTGCCAACTGTAATCTGTTTGTTAGTTCAACTGGAGTAAGCTTTTGATTAATAGCTCCTAATTGTTTTATGGTGACACCTGAAATGTACATGGGCTCTGCAGAGGCTCTGCATGGTCACCTACAGTCCAGCCTGGAAACAGTTCACTGGTTTTTGTCCAAGTTTTTGAACAAAACACTAAAAAACTCCGTATGATTGTTTGAGTGAAACAGAATAAGCAAACAAGGAAAAAGAAACAGTTCTGTCCTGTGATTCTTGGAGCTGTATGTCCTTGTGAGAAATCCTTCATCAAAAAGTGGTGACCTCTAGTGCAAAGGGACAAAGAACCAGGAGAGAGTGTCCCTCTGGGAGGTTTATCTATTCAGAAGGCAACCATCCTTGACAAGCCCATAGGTGGCTGGAGACAGTGGCCTGGGTGAATTCACCTCTCTGGTTTCCCCCATCCAGCCCATGCAAGCAGATGGAAACAGCAGCTGCCAAGCACACCACACCTCCCAGCCTGCAATAATAATAATAATAATCACAGATCAGCTCACCTCTGGCCCACAGTAAGCATCTGGAGAAACTTTTCTGTTGCCAGTTGCCCCACGTTCAAACCTTTTCTCTTTGGCTTGACCTATAGCTGGGGATTTGGCTTTCAGTAGACTAGTCAAATGCATTCACAAAGGCCAGGTGAGGACATTACGATCGGCAGCATGAAAGGTAATTCGCTTTCTGAGTCAGCTCTCAACTCCTCTAGCTCTGCCAGCACTAGGACTCACTGCTGTTCCTCTTGCTGCCCTGGCTGTAGTCATTCTCTCTGAGCCCAGCTATTTCCACTGTATATTTTGGGAAGAGCTGGAACGTTCCACTCAGTCTTCCAAAATGTGAATATCACTCCTTATGGCCCTCCCTAACACCTAAGAGTCAGCCCTGGACACACTGCAGGTTATTTTTATCCATCCTAAGTTGTCATGGTCCACCCAGTTTCACCCAACCACCTGCAGCTGTGTTAGTAGTATTATGTCCACCCTCTGTGAGTTGTCCCAAGAGATGCAATAGGGATGGTCTTTACCCTTGTAGTCCCTCCTGTCTCAGGATCACTTGGGGCTGAATCAAGAATGGATACAGCCAATGCACAGCACAGACACAGTCCAGAAGCTGTGATGTAATGGAGCCTCTTGTAGCTCTCCTTTGACCACCTTCCTGTATCTCCATACAAAGGAAACCAAACCCTGTGGAGGAATGGCATGGAGTCAGCACACTTGCAGGGTTTTATCTGGGAACCAGGACTGGGACATGTTCCCTGCCCCCACAGTCAGACCCATTTGGTCTCTTCCTTATCTGAGCAGGACAGCACAACGTTTCTTTTCTTTTCTCCACCTCATCCCTTGGTTCCCAGGTCAACATAATGACCCATACAGTCCCTGAGAATTCAGGGCTTGATTTCATCATGACTGTGGACCATGAGTCCTGAGAGGCAACTGTGCTCTGCTTGGATAATTCAGACCACAGAACTAGGAAGAGAAAGACAACAAATAGGGACGATGTGGTGTCCTTATGGGTGCAAAACAATCTAATCAATACCCTGAACACCCTCTATGCTTCTTTAGTCAAGCCCTAGGCTCATACTGGAGAGATTTTTGACATGCACACTTCTTGCAATCAGTCAACCAAAGAATCTATACAATATCCAGAATTTCCTGTAATTATCAGGAGGTTCACTCCGATTTATTTCACTAACCTCTTCAGCCCAGCTGTTCAAAGATACGTAAGTCTTTGAGCCAAAGAATAGCCAATTTGCAACAAGTGGCCGTGAGGTGCTAATGTCCCTTTGCTACGGAATTGGCAGCGTGGACCATGCTTACATGGGAACTGCAGCTGCAGGATATGAACATCTGAAAGTACCGTTAGAACATAAGAAAAAGAAAACAGTTCAGACTCATGACCTCAGGGCCAACATTTTATTAAAGAATATATATATATTAGCGCTGTTCCCTCTAATAAAGAACTTATTTAGGCCTTGCTTAAACTGAAACCACTAACCTATTGCTTAGAACTACTGTATCTTCCTACTCAGGGGTTTATTTTGTCACCAAGCCAAATAAAGTCATGTAGTTAGAAGCCTTTGGCACCTGCCTGCACATTTGCATCTGGGAAGAAAATATTTTTGTCCCTTCTCTCTCTTTCTCTGTATGCAGTTAGTTTATAGAGCCAAAGCTACCCCTAGGGCTCACTTCTCATACTTGCTCTTGGAGCAGTCTCTTTCCAAGCCACCAAGTGTTGGGAAGGTTGGAAAGAGCAGAGCCTGACCAAGCCGTTTCTGATGATAGTCTGCAAAAATCCAAGTGCGACAAAGCATTCAGGAGGACTCTTAATTATAATACAAGGTGTGAGGAACTTGGAATCGTAATACGGTGATGGCTGTAGAGAAGATTTTTGTGCCTCAAATTTTCCAGTGTGACGGGGTTATAAAACATAAGCTTTTTATTTTATACCATTTTTATATTATAATTATATTTTTACTTGCACTTTTACATATATAAAAAGCCCTAATGTTCTATAACCTTGCTGAACTGGAAAGTCTGAGGCATGCACATTTGGGGATGATGACAGTTTGATGCATGGATTTTTTGGGTCAATCAAATGCCCTTGTCAAAATTCCTTAATTGCATCTCACCCATATGTAGGTTTTTTACACTCAGTCCCATCAAAGTCTTATTCAGGACCTTAAAATAGAGTTTAACTGATTCACAGAGCTTGTGTTGGTCTTACTGAGTTGATTCATCCAAGCTTTGTAACAGTAATAGTAATAATAAATGATTCTTAACAACATCAATATGTTCTGTTCGCTTCCCCCTGGGACTCATGCATGTTACAAAGGAAGCTGGTGTCACTCTGTTTTAAAGATAAAACACACCCAGCTCACCAGTGGAGTTGTTAATTAGACTTTGGACATCCATGTTTAATCTTCTTGCTTTTATCGTTTTCCTACATGTGAAATGTTTAAAAACACGTGGAAGCAAATTAGATAAACATCTGCTCCAAGCTGGACTCATCCATCCAGCCTGTAATTCAGCATGTGGGAGGATTTCAGTGGTGAATGTGGCTGTGAAAAAGGCAGACAAAAATAGCATCAGCTTCCCAGGGTGTAAGGCCGGGCTGCCAGCTGGTGTAAATCAGGGTGTCTCCTCTCCTGTGGTGCCTGTGCAAGGTGTGGTTCATCTTCAACAAACCTCACTGATTTGGTTTGAGGTGTTCCAAGACAGTTCTCCAGATCATTTCTCCCATCCAAGTCGGTTTCATTGTGGGATTTGTCCTGGAGGAGTGAGACAATCAATGAAGAAAGCTTCTTGTCTCTCTGAACTGGGCTTCGTGGATCCAGCGCTCAATGATGCACCAAGTGCAAGTGGGCACACACAAGTCATCAAACCTTCCCTTACTGTCCTCCTGGGTAGTAAACCCATTCCCAAGTGTTTTCTATGCAGCCCTTTTTCTTTAATGGTCTCTAAAGGTACCACTGAGCACAGGTCTTCCCAGGGATGCTCCAGTATGCCCCCTTTGTGGTACAGAGTTACTGTGCAGGTAACTGATGAGCAGGAGCCAGTGTTATGGTGACATTTAACCAAATGTATTTAACCAAAAAATGGAATGGCCTCTCTTGTATAGGACGCTCACAATGGTCCCTTCTGGATTTGCAATCTGAGAGGTACCTGCATTTGGTGAGTACTTGTAGGAATGGAAAAGCAGCCCTCTCCTGCCTGGACCAGACTTCTGAAGCTCCCTGGCTGGAGAATCAGGCCAGGTGGGATTTACCCTTTGCTCTTGCCAATGTGTAACCTGGCAGGGCTGAGCTGCAGGGATACAAATTCCTCCTCCTCTGCTGAAAGCAGGGAGCCAGGCGGAGAGCTGCAGCTTTCCCAGCAGCACTCAATGGCATGCCGTACCCCAGGGCGACTTGCATTCCCTGCTGTGAAAAGCTGTAAATTACACACCAATAACTGCATGGAAATGGCTGGGCAAATATTTTGAAAGACGGAGAAACTTTGCAGAAACCACTGCTCTGTGAGTCACTTATGGATGGAAAAAGGTGAACCGAAAAGATCTCCCTGGAAAATGATTTGCTGATCATTATTCATCTTAACGGTTCTGCTCTCTCTCTTCCTTCCCCCCTTTCTTATCTGCTCACTCTTTCACACTTGCTATTCAAAGACTGATGAAACCATAGTTTCCAAATTGATTTTTTTTTTTCCCCCTCCCAAATTTCTAATGTCAATAAATACTTCAAAGGTAGAGAGAACTCACATGCCAACTTCTAGCCTAGAGCTTACTTTTACAGCTCTGTAATAAACCCCCTTTAAAAAAAATGTTTATAATGGCCATGACCGTGGTACTTAACTATTGCAGTGCTTTCTGTCACCCTCGTAATGTTAAGTGCCAGTAAATCACCTGAACTGTCATGGTGCCCTGTATTTATTTGCAAAGCTCTTAGAGGAATATTTTAGGGCTTTATTGACCAAGTGGAACAAAAGGTGAAGCTCTTTTGCAGATTTTCTTGTTGTTGTTTTTGGTTTTGCACAGGAGAGTAGATTAAATGCCACCTAAACCTCAAGCTGGCCTCTGGTACCCAAGCTATGTAATGCTGCTATTTTTGGAGGTATTTCACAGGGGATCAAACCCAGATCAGAGGTGAGGCGCAGCAGCGGTTGCTTGGTGGTCACGAGCCACATGTGTTGCCCAACCTGCACTTGGGGCTCATCTTGCAGCTGAAAATGGGTTTTGTGGGGAGACACCAGCCTGCACTGAAATGTGAGGCATGAAGAGAAGTGCCTTTTCCTGTTCTTAGGCACTGCTCTGAAGCCTCCCAGACTCTGCTTATAGCAGGAGGGGGGTTTTGGACTCTAATTTCCTGGCTCATGTTGAGCTGGGCAGAGCACAGTGCTCACTTATTTCTCTTACCACCCAGTTCAGATCCTGCTTGGTGCTAACTCGGGGTGTTGTGCTGGGGCTTATAGATTCAACCATCCCCCTTTTGCAAAGAGAGTTTTTGCTCTTTAGTCTATTGAGTATTCACAAAACTCCACCCACTGAGAAGCAGCAGCAATAAAACCATAAAATAAAATTTATCTTTCATCCTTGTTTCCTACATGCTGCCATCTCTGCACTAGAGGCTTTTGAAGATAACTCTCTACTAAGGACAAGGATGAAGAAGTCAAAAACCTAATGAAGAGCAGAATTAGACCTTGCAGTATGAGCATGGACACAGTCTGGGTTTGAAATTAATGCATGAAAAATAAACTGTTTTCTCAAAAAAAAAAAAGTAAACATAGTAAGTTTTCCAACTGTGTCAATAACCCCAGGACAAAATGGATTTTGAGGTAGCGATGGATCAGATAGAAAAACACGGTTTACCTGTTGGTAATTAAAAGTAAATATTAGAAGTAAAAGGCCAATTGGCCCTGGAAGCCACCTGCCTCCTCTTAGAGTGTGTTTTGAAGATCCCTACCACGTACTGCATTAGGAGCTGCTGCTTCTGAGTGTGTTACCTGCTTGGAATTTTTCATGGAGATTGAATTTATTAGAAAACAGCCCCAGTCAAGCAGAACTGTGCAAATTAAATTGGATTTATATGACAAGGTGGAGCCCAAGCACAGGAGCTAGGAAATGCCTGAGAAGCAAAAGATGAACCAGAGAGGATCAGGGAGGAAGGCTGCTCTGTGGAAACTGTTTAAAAAAAAAAAAAATTACTAATAGAGCAATAAAATTAAAATTCCCACTTTAGCTGCCCTGGGGGCTTCAAAATGAGACACTGAGGGACAGTTAGATATTAGAGGAAATAAACAGATTTCAGCATATAATAAGCAGGAGGCTGGAATATTATTGTAGGATAAAGTGTTCTAAGACAGAGCAAGCTGACCCAGAGCATGTTCCTGTTGCAAGGAAGGGTGAAGACTTGATCTTCAACCCTAGTGAAGCCTGGAGGACTCAATCTATTGGCTTCACTAAGCTCTGGGAGAAACTTGACTTCCTGGTAGACGTTAGGAGTTTCATATTTTCTTCCATCTAAGAAATATGTCTGTCAGCTTGCACTGCTGCCTATTATCTTATCAAAATATGGTTTCTTCATCAGTAATACATAGGTTTCATCTGAATCTGTAAATACTGAATTGCTTCCATATGCCAGATATTTTGCTGGAGAGACCCTCCACTTTGGGAATGTCATTACTGCCCAGTATAATCTTCTGTGAGTCATAATGTAAACTCAAAGTTATTGCAATTTATTAGCAATCACAATTTGCCAGGAAAATAGAATCAAGAGCGTATCAGAGAAAGTAACTCAATTGCAAAATGAGCATGCCCTCTATTGCAGTCTGAGCTGATTAATATCGACTTTCCAAATCCAAAGAGTGATTTCCTCTTGTGCCTGTGTAATAACGTGGTGCAGTATGTTTTCTTCTGAAGGAAGCAACAGGATTTTATTGAATGTATGGAAGGGAATTGGTTTTCTGGTTTGTTACTTCAAGCTGATCCTTACTGTCAACATTTCTGATGAGCAAACCTCAAGAAATAACACAGCTAAAGGCTTAATCTGGTGCCACTGTGAGCTGAATTGGAGAGATGCGGTTGTGACCACACCAACCAGGCAAAGTGTGTGTAGGCACCCTGGGTCCAGATTGCATTGTTGGAAGTTCATAGTGCTCTTCCTACTGATCAAGAGATCTGCTTACAGAGATAGTGTGTTGCCCTTGCACTCAGCAGAGCTTGGGAGAGGGCACAAAGGAAATGTGGTGAAAGAAAGTCATGAAAGAAGTGCTAAATATGCCATTTCCTGCTGGAGCAGTGCAGCTTATGAGAAAACCTCCTGCTTGCATCCTACTGTTTGGAGTGTGGATTTAGAAGGGTGAGAAATGGCTCTTTATTAGTAACACTTTGATTCCCCTGATCCTGGTGGGCTCGTGGCTGGGATTTCCTCCAGCTAAATGCTGATGTGAGCAGCCTCCAAGTCTATTTGTGTAGAAATGTCGATGTGTAGCAGATCCAACAACTGGCTGTGTAGGGACAGCTTGTTATCTCAGAGCCCTGACACTGTGTCTTCTCTCAGACTGCAATGCCACATCCCTTCAGATGGAGCTAGTCTCCTAAACTGATGAGATTAGAGCTAGAGATGTCCCCAGGATTGTCCCCCTGTAATGGACAGTGGTAGTTTGGCTTTTCTCTGGTGCACAGTCACGTTGGGCATCATGAGCCTCAGATGTTGATCAGTCCCAGCTGGCACCAAGGGAAACTGTAAAAGCTCCAGGATGTGGGATCATGTCAGATGTCTGAAAGTGGTTGCACAGCTGGAATGAGAGCTGGCAGCGGACTTGTTAGGCTGGCTTCACCTAAAATCCACCTATCCATCCTGGTGGAAAGAACAACATCTTTGGCTGGCATAAACAGATATAGAATTGCAGAATGGTTTGGGTTGGAAGGAACCTTAAAGATCATCCAGTTCCAACCCCCCTGCCATGAACAGGGACACGTTCCCCTAGACCAGGTTGCTCAAAACCTCATATCCCTTCAAAGGGAACCATAAAGTGCTGCCCATTACCTGTCAGGGACATCCCTTCTCATGTGGTGCTGGCATTTCTGATTCACTTGCCTGGTGTGAGGCTGCAGTTATGGGTGAGAGAATTGGAGAGAGGGAAGACAGAGCAAACAGGTCTCTAACAGGGGTTTACTTCTGAGGAAGCACAAGATTCTTTGCCCAAGAGCAAAGGTGGTTCTCTGGACTGGTGATAATGGATGCAAACTGGGTGCAGAATAGTGCATCCCCTGGTCCTCATCATACCCAAGTGGAAACACAGCAGAGCCTCATCCTATAAAGCCTACTCTGAGATGTCAATGGCTGAATTATTTTGATCTAAAAATACCCCACCCTCTGAGAATTTCCTTGGTGGATGTTGTGCTCACCTGTCCTGTGCTCTCTTTAGCATGGCAGGTGCTATGCAAAACCAGGCTCTGCCGATGACCAGCACCACACCGCGTTTACACCTCTGCGGCAGCAACGCACACAGTAACAGGCCAGCTTGGATGCAGGAGGAGCAGGTCGAAGGCTTACCCTAGAACAGATGGCATCCTTACAGCTCTTGTGCTGCTGCTCCACCATGATGCACTTCTGTAGGATTTATGTATCATCCTTAAGGGATATGAGAGCCGTCAAGCTTTGCTTCAGTGTGGACTAAAGATGGGCTTCAACAGATATTTTCCTGCCTGGGAAAAATGGGTGTGAAATTCTGTTCCACTCTCCTTGAATCTAACAGCAGGGTTTTTTCTTTTAATTTCAGTGAGGTCACAGGTATTTGTATGTGTTTCCACCAGCTAGTACCCAAGTGTAACAGCTGAGCTGGTTTGAAGAAGGGGTTTTCTTAGAGAGAAAGAAGAATGCAACTCTGCTGGAAAAGCTTTTGTTTGGCACTGCCTGGAAAAGGTTTGTTCTGGGACTGATTTAGAGAGCAGTGGGTAATCTTATGCAGATTCCCTCAGGGCAGCCGTAAGTTAAGTGATGAAAATGTCTGCATGTTTTACACAGCTCTGCTGTGGGACTGGGGGAGAGGCAGCGGTGCTGGAACAACACATGCAGCCCCATGTGGGTGGTGTCACTGCTGAGGGGACAGGACGCTCTCCTATGTGAGCAAGCACAAGTCAGGATGAGCAGGACAAAGCATCAGTGTTGTGGAGCTGGGCGTGTGCTGGGCTTTTGTTGGAGTTGCAGCACTAACACCATCCCAATGTCCCAGAGAACTTCCCAGAGGGAGATGTGGTCCCACTCCAGCTTCCTACTGGAGCCTGGGTGCCCTGAGCTGGATCCATACAGTGCTTAGCAGAAATCTACTTGATATTGTGGGGCTGAGCAGGAAAAGCCATGGTGGTTCTTGCTCATCTGCAGCGAGAGCTGCTCTGGGGTATCCCCTCTGTGCCCCCTGTGTTGGCCCAGGGAGCTGCTCTGGCAGATGCTCTGCTTCACCTGGAGACATCCCTGGTCATGATACCGCTCTGAAGTCTGCAGTGCTTACGCAGAGCCTGCTGCCAGTGCCGGGGAGAATGATTTCCACTCTACATGTGCTTCTAATTTACATAATTTGCATACTAATTTACAGCACATAGAGAGAAGGAATCAGGGCTTGGCAGAGATGGAGGCTGCTTATTTGTGATGATGTGTTTGATGTGGCCGCCTTTTCGTGCTGGAGTTTTGCGTGTGTGCGTGTGACATAAGTGGTCTTAAAAATACAAGGGACTGGGTGGGAGGAAAAGAAGAATGGAAACTGCAAGTCTTTTATGAAGCTAGATACCGTAATAATCCTGGCAATTAACTATGGGAAAACTCCAGAGTTGGATATTTTTTTATGCCATACGTTTGTTTTCAGTATAACTGAGAGAGGAGAGACCTTCCCACTTGCTGCACAGCAGCCAGGCCCAAGGGGATTTGGTTATAACTAGTTCCAGAGCAGGGTGTCCCTTCTAGGGTATCTGTGTGCTTTGCCCATAAAACCTGCACACACACCCGTAAGACTAACGTAAAAAATCAGAACGTGATGAGGAAAACTTCTCTGCTGAACGAGGCTCTTTGTTCTGAAATGCTATCACCCAAGAGTGAGCCCCATGGGGAGGTTTATAGCCAGATTTCAAGCTACTAATGAAGGAAGGCTTTTTTGATTAGTCAGGTGGCAAAGCACTACAACACAGCAGTCCCCAGTCAAGGAAGAGCATGTTAAGGATGGACATAGAGGCAACCCATGGGTAAGTGCATGAGAATTTGGGTATTGCCATGTTGTGTGTGCTGCTTAGAGAGCTGCTGTGGCTGAGGGAAGACTGTTTGCTTAAGCCCAGTATGTCCCAGGCTTTCTGGAGCTGGCTTTGGTTTGCACTAGCTTCTTGAGGTCCCTCAAAAACCATTGTTTTGTTGAGAGCTGTTGGGCTGCAGCTCCACCCTCTTGACTCTCATGATCACAATCTACAAAATCTCTGCTTCTTTCATCCCCAAACTTTCTGGATATTTTGATTATGTCCAAAGCTACCTAGATCAAAGAAGGTGCATCCTACAGTGCTGGCAGGATGTTGGTGTGAAGAGGGACCACGGACTCTGCAGAGCCCCTGGAAGGAGTCAAAGCAAGAAAGAGAAGTGTTGGGGTGGAGATAAAGAACCACCTCAGGACAGGTGAGATAAAGCCAAGGGCTTTGGTCAGGCTTCTCTGTGTGGTGCAACCAATCCAGTTATCTTTATCAAGTAGGTCAGGTTGGGACCTCAGCTTCCTCTTCTGCTCTGTCTGGCTATAAATAGCTAAATTGGAGTAAGAATTATCTCCGTTGCAGAGAGAGGGAGCTGAGGCAAAGACATACAAGGCTGATTTCTCAATGGAGCAAAATCTTTGCCTTGCTTAGGATCAAGCAGGAAGGCTCTAACAGTGCTGGGATAAGAGTCCCAAGTGGGGTTTGCCCTCTGGAAGAATTTCCTTACATCTTGTTAATTCTCTGTCAAGCAGGAAGGCAGGTTTATGGCGTGTGTTCACTCTATAGTGCTTACAATGCTGATGAATTTGAGTAGTTAATCAATTTAGTGTGAGTTCTCACTTAAAAAAAAAAAATATATATATATCAAACCATCCAATTTATGCTTACTCTTTGCAGAATATTTTCTGTTCTGTCAGTCTAAACACTGAGGAGTATTTTAAACAGATGTAGGCCATCAGTTTCTATAAACATCGTAATTGTTTGGCACCGCTGATGCTTACATTTAAAGATGCAATTTGCAAGGATCCGCACAGACACCAGGCGCACACTTTCCGCTGTGCGCAGAAACACAGTTTACGTCCCGTTGGAGGCCCGTAACCTTCCTCCTGTAAAACTGGCTTTAGCTTCAAGCCTGGCACCAAACAACAGCTATTATCCGTGCAGCTTTATATAGCTTCGTGCTGCATGCTCAGCCATTTTAGTGTACTTGCTCGGCGGGGTTTGATAGAAGGATGTGGTTTGGATTCTACCCCAAAAGCTCTTTGTTCTCATTACCCTGCTGCAAACTAGATGCAACATTCCTGGCACCTTGAGTTGCTGAGGGTTTATCAGGAGAAAATAATACAATTGGCCTCTCGGAGCTCAGTTTGATCATTTACCCACAACTTTGTATGAACTCATGCTCTTCAATCTATGGGTGCTCATGAAGCTGATGTTCATAGTACCGTCCCCAGAAAGCAGAGGAGGTGTGGTCCTCAACTCGCCTTCTCGTAAAAATGATCAATTGAGCTGAAGAGAGTCAGGGGTGAAAGGAAAGGATGGATAAATATTCATGCTAATAAATCTAGTGCTGCAATTAATATCTCCTTTAAAAATGTGTATTATCAGCACAAATGGAGATACAGACAAGAGTAGTGGCCAAGTGCTGCTCTGTGTTTATAGTCAAACAGGATGGACTCGGCATTAGCTGGGGACTGCTGGCCAAGCCCAAGTTCCTCCTGGACTGGGGTGAACTGCTCTCCCTAAGCCATCTTCCATCTTGAGCTCATCTGCAGCTTAGTTGTTCTTATTCCATATTAGCCTGCCTTGTAGTGGTGGAGTCATTGCCGTCATCTCTGATCCTTGTTGTAGTCGCTTTTGTTCTTAATGATTCCTTCCATTAACCCTAACTAAGTAGGTCAAAATTGGACACCTTTGCACTGCAGACTAGTGGCAGCACGTGGCCTAAAGGTGTAAAGCAATTCAAGGCTTTGCCCTATATCATTCCTGTCCCAAGACAGCCCCGTGTGCATTCTCCTCCTGTTATGAAATAGTAGGTGGCAACAATAAAACTCACAGGCTCACTTCTTAGTGAGCCTCTAGCTAAAGCATCAGAAGTGTGGATAGATGTATGGTCAGGGCATTGTGTAATTCTTGCCTCAGTGTGACATACGGGGAAAGCTGTGAGTGTCACCACAGATCAAAGGAAGCAGCTGCTTTTTTTTCCCCTCTCTGACCCCTGGAATGAAAGTGTCTGAGCTTTTGGGTCACTTTTACTATCCAGTATGAATTTATGGTCAGCTTGGTGTTGAGAAAGGTTTTGTCCAGATTTTGAAGCACAGATGAGGCATTCCCCACTGGGATGGAGACACAAAGGTTAGAGTACCAGAGAAGTATTCATCTCCTCCACCTCCAGCTGTCTACTTAAGGTGTCTAACTTAGCTGCCTGGAGACAGCTTGTCACTCAACAGCTCCTCTATACAGGGGAGAGAGAAAGGTTACTCCGTAAGGTTCTTCCTACACATGAGGTTAATTCCTGCTCTGAATTGCTCACTGGAAGAAAGATCTCTCTACAGAGATTATAAAGAGATCAAAGGAAGATCAGCCACCTAATTTAGTTGCTTATACAATGTGATTAAAGTTGCCTGGGGCAAATGTTCATTTTCCTTTGCTTCCAGTGACAAAAGTTTCTAGGGCATCTGGTAGGTACCTCCATAGTACAAGGGACAAGTCCCTGCAACAATATAAAAGAAGCCCTTTTTCCCAGAGAGCACTGAACTTCACCCGGAAGAAAGCTTCCAAGCATCTACAAGGAAACCTAAAGCTAGAGTAAAAGGTTGGAGTTAATGGAAGTGGTTCGTGGTTGTGGTTGCTTAGTGGTCAAAACAGTTTGCTCTTCCATCTGTGCACAGGGGTTTTATTCTAGGAATTCTTGCTCGTGTCACTAGGAATTCAGCCCAAAATAGACTCCCTGGGTCAGACAGGAAGAGAGAGCATGGCTCAGGAGTCAAAAATCCACCAAACTTGGCCTCAGACAGTTTTTCACTCTCTGAACAGGGCAGAAGCTGATGTTAAGCTTTCCCCAGGAGTCATACTCCTAAATAGGAAGCAGCCCAAATGATCACATGTTGCCTCCCTGTTCAAAGACAACTGGCTCTTACTGCCAAGCTGACTGTTTGGGGAGGTCTGCTCCTGGAAAATTGGCATCTGCCTTCATGCTGATCTTCCTCTGGAGAACAGGCATTTCTCAATTGTGACTGGGCCAATAGTTCTTTCCAAACTCAGGGTTAAAGGAGTCACCTACTTTAGCCTTATCTCCATCTGCACCAGGGTCAGGAGCAGCAGCTGATGCTCTGCCATTCAGCTGTCCCTTCCCTTTTTACTGAGGTTGATGTCAGTAAACCTTTCTTAAGGTGTGGGAGTTTCCTTGTGGTGGCTTCGGACAGGAGGTCCACAGAGAAAATAAATCTGCCTTGGGTACATCTGCTTTGATAGTATGCTTCTGGTTTTCCTGGTTTTGTGTTTTGGGGTGGCATAAAAGACATGAACATGGGAAAACCAGTATGTCCCTCCAGTTCTTTACAGCACTGATGGATTTTAAAATATATTGGATTTCTTCTCTCTGAATTAAGCATACCTGGAATTTCTTACTCCAGAAGTTAAACTGAATTCTTGTTCAAACAAGTCCTCTGAAGAAAATGCTGTATGGTTTTAGGCATCTACACACTTGCTGTCATTTGAGGTTTTCTTAATTATATTAGGGTCCTTGCCTAGGTTTCTCAAGTGATGCCCACATTTCTAAAGATATGCAGGTTTTATCCTTTAGGTAGCAGGCAAGGGTGAATTCTGGAAGCTGTAATTACTCAGTTCAGACAAGCACATCACCAGGCAGTGACCCATCCAGAGTAGATCTGAGTTTTGTTGATTAGTCTGATTTGGCTGTGAAACTCTTCAGTGGTCCAGCAAAAATCAGTGAGTAGGTCTTCTACTGGTATGTGAGAACAATCTGACCCTGTATCTCAACAGTTAAATAAACATTTTAAAAATTACTAAAACAAGGTAATTCATACCTTCTGGCCTCTTTTGAAGGTAGGATTTATCAACATGTGCCCTGACTTTCTTCTGATTTGCCTATTTCTCCTAGCAAGAGTGGCTGATCAGCCAGAGCAGCAATGATCCCTGGTCCCAGCATCATCAGAGCTTAAGAATCAAGATCTGAATCCCAAGGCTGGTCTCTGCCAAACCGTAGAAGATCAATAGCAGTTGTTTAGAGAAGGTTTATTCTGAGATACGGTTTAGCAATGCCTGCATTGTTTCCACCCTGGTAGACAGGGACCAGAGCACACTCCCAGCTGTTGCTCTCAGCATGGTCCCAGCTCCTTGCAAGCCAACTGCTGACCCCTTCTCAGTCTGCCCAGTTGGCACCATGTGGTCTGGGTTTGAAGCCTTTCTCAAATCATCTGCAGATCTCAATTCCCACCTTTGTACAGCCAAACAACGCCTCTTCCCTGCTGCCAAAAATTTCTCCAATGGTGATGCAGAAATCAAGCTTTGGCAACAATCCTCTCTGGACCTTAATATTTCCACCTAAAAAAAAAAAAAAAAAAAAAAAAGCAGCAGAAGCAGCTATTTGTGTGGCTTTCAAGGTTGAGAAGTCACTTGCCTGGTGGCTGCAAGGAGCATGCCTCGGGAAGAACAGCCTCTTTTCAGCCTCTGGCATTTTGTTGCAAGTGGATGGAGCAGTGGTAAAGCCCTTCTGTTCAGTGCAGGCTCTCGATCCATGACGCTTTCACCATTCCCAGTAACACCAGATCCAACAAGGGCTCCTTTGACATCATTTGGGACTGAGCTGGAGCAGGGCTGGGCAAAGCTTTCCCTTCCACATGGGAGGAGGAAAGGTGTTTATGTGAATGCCTGGGCACGAGTGGGCATCTTAAGTCTGTGGGGAAGTCACTGAGCAGTCAAGTTAATTATTTTTAATGAACTGGGCCAAAGCTGATTGTGTTATTTTGTAACATATTAGTTTGGAAAGCAGTGAAAGTATTTGGCATCTCTCCCTGGCCATCACAGGGACCCCTTTGTGCTTTCCTTTTCCCCACTTTTCTCTCGTGTGTGTAGCTGGCTCCCACATCTCCACTTGCTGACGCTGATTGATTGCATTAATATCACTGTAAATATTACATAATCTCCGCTTACAATGCTAGAAGGAACCAGTGACTTTAAATTTAGCAGAAGTTTTCAGGATGGAAAATAATAATAATAATAATAATAATAAAAATAATTTAGAAAAAATAATCTTTCTTTATCCCACCCCCTGTTTTTTGGTGGGGATTTTTTGGGGTGTTTTGTTGGTTTTTTCTTGTTTTTTTTCCCTCACGTGTATTTGCCATTGGCCCTGCTGGCTGTAAACCAAGGAAAGGTTGTATACACCATTTGTGGCCATTGCTTCAATGGGACAGTGAAAAAGAGGTGGGAAAAGGCAGTTGCAGCATCACGGCAGACTGTGCCTGGCCTCAGCAGGGGCATGGTAATGGGGAGAGAGGATATGGAAGGATGTGGGTGGAAGTGTTGATTTGCTTGAGGGTAGGAAGGCTCTACAGAGAGATCTGGACAGGTTGGATCAATGGGCTGCAACCAACTGCATGAGGTTCAACAAGACCAAGTGCTGGGTCCTGCTCTTGGGTCGTAACAACCCCATGCAACGCTACAGGCTTGGGGAGGAGTGGCTGAAGAGCTGCCAGGTAGAAAAGGATCTGGTGGTGTTGGTGGACAGCAGCTGAACATGAGCCAGCAGTGTGCTCAGGTGGCCAAGAAGGCCAACAGCATCCTGGCCTGTATCAGAAGCAGCATGGCCAGTAGGAGTAGGGAAGCCATCCTTCCCCTGTACTGGGCACTGGTGAGGTTGCACCTTAAGTACTGTTTTCAGTTTTGGGCCCCTCACTCCAAGAAGGACATGGAGGTGCTGGAGCGTGTCCAGAGAAGGGCAATGGAGCTGGGGAAGGATCTGGAGCACGAGTGCGCTGAAGAACAGCTGAGGGAACTCAGGTTGTTTAGCCTGGAGAAAAGGAGGCTGAGGAGAGACCTTATCACTGTCTACCACTACCTGAAATGAGGTTGTAGCGAGGCAGGTATGTGTCTTCTCCCAGGTAACTAGTGACAGGACAAGAGGAAATGGCTTCAAGTTGTGCCAGGGGAGGTACAGATTGGACGTCAGGAAAAATTTCTTCACTGAATGAGTTATCAGGCACTGGAACGGGCTGCCTAGGGAGGTGGTTGAGTCACCTGGAGGTATTTAAAAGATGGGTAGGTGAGGAGCTCAGAGATATGGTTTAGTAGTAGATAGGTACTGTTGGACTCGATCTCAAAGGTCTTTTCCAACCAAACAATTCTGTGATTCTATGTCAGACTATTTATGGAGGAAAAATAGGTTTCAGAAAATAGAGTTCAAGTAAGCTAAGGAGGACGTGGATGTGCAGGAAGGTCTATACCCCATCCTTGCACTGCGGGCTGGTGGAAATATGGTTGCTGGAGTGTGGTACCCTGTTCTCTCCATTAGTGTATGATTTTAAGTCAGTGTACTGAGTATTTGAGCTCACCCTATTTAGGTTTTAAAGACATTGGTTTCACTTCCCTGCAGAAGTGATCGCTCTTCCAGAGTCTTTCTGAGATCATGTCCTGGGCTGGGGCTGCAGGGAGGGACCGAGGGGAGGCTCCGAGGAGCCCCGTGGGATAGTCCTTCCTACCATGCTTAGGGAGGGGAGATATGAATCCTCTTCCTGCAGCACCAGTCCAGAGTAATTTGACCTCATACATGTAACACGTCCTCCATCTCGACCCTCGTTCAGGCCAGTTCTGTTTCTTCTCTCCGTCTCCCTGACGGAGACAACTGCGTATCAGGTTGCGTTTTGAAGCAGGCGCACTGTTTTCAGACTCTGTAGAAAATCCATTTATCATATCAGCCTTACATTAGCCAAAGTATTGGAGATAAAAATTATCTTGCAAATCTAAACATAGATTCTAATCTAAGGTACAGCAGCATCTGTTTCCCATTTACTTTTTATTACTTGCAAGATTTGAGCGGTATTACTCCTGCGGTGAGATGTTTCTGAAAGTGGAGGTCTGCTCTTCCCAGAACTGCAAGTCCCAGTGCTGGTTGCTGCTCATCTCCCGGGGCTCATCTGCATGGGAATAGCTGATTACTCAGCGTGCAGCACGGGGGGGAAGCGTGTCCTGCACACAGGCAGCCGCCCCGGGCAGCAGGCTCGACTGACATCAGGGTTATGCTGACTTCAGCAGTATTGACCTTGCAGTTGGACTTCTTTCAGTAGTCTGCTCAGGGACCTTTTTTTTTTTTTTTTAGAGGTATTTGCAATACCAGTTTGCTAGACTTCACTGGTCTAAACTGGCTGGGGAGAAGTAGTTGTGGATATGTGGACATGAAGCCATGACTTCAGGCTCCTCTTTTCCAGCAGAGCTCTTTCTGAGCTGTGCTTTGGGGATGATGAGCTCCTCACAGGTTGCTGCCAAAAGTGATTCAAACCTACCACTAATTCTCATCTCAGGAGGCCAAATCCTGCCCAGCGTGGTGCACAGTGCAGCTTTCAGCTTAGCCATGGGGCAGGCCACTTGATGTGATGTAACGCAGCCAGCCTTGCCTGCATTCTGGGGACTGGCTTCAGGGCTTGCAACACCTGAAGCAACAAGTCAAGTGGTTCCATCTCAGGGGCATCCATGCTCCAGCTTGGAGCCCTGAGGGCACTGACAGACCTTGATTTCCCTGACCATCCTCACCTAGGACCTTTGATGCTCCCCACTTGAGCTCAGCTCAGCCTGAGCTACACTGCAGGACTGCCTACCCTTTGCCCTGTTCCTGAGTTGTTACTTGGTTTTCCTGGTTTTTCCTTTAGGGAGCAGCCCTGCTCTTGCTTCTCCCACCACACCAGCAAGTTTACAGTGCCTTGGGCATAGCGAAGGGGATGTGCTGTGAACTCAGCCTTGCCCTGCCTCTCGGAGACAAGTATGTAGCTCTGCAAACTACTGTTTGCCTCTTGAGACAAATTATGGCATACTGCAATAGTTGAGGAATAGCATGAGGAGTATGCAATGAATCATGATGCATATGCACACGAGGGGAAAAGTTCAACCTTCTGTTTGCCATTATCTGACTCTTGAAAGCTGAACTGTTCAATTCTTGCATTTTCTTAGCAGAGTTTATTTCTGTGGCATTTCCTAAGTCTGTCTGTCTCAAGGCAGGAGAAAGAAAGTGCATCCCTCCTCCGAACTTTGCAATTGCGCTGGCTTGCAAATAAAAATCAAAATAAAATAGGGTAAGAGAGCAGGAAGGTGTAAAGTGTAACTCTAGAGCTCTGCGTTTGCAGAGTTGAATGAATTTCTTTAGCTTACCCAGCTGGGGCAGCTGTGGTGCATCACATTGCATGTTCCTGGGGTGGAGCTGGTGGCTACAGGCATGGAGACCTCGGAAACTGCCTTGGCTGCAGGAGGCCACGCACCCTGACATACCAGTGCACTGGTGTTAAAAATAAACATCTTATGTTTTGGTTGGCGGAAGAGATGTCAAGTCATATTTTTTCATTGTACCAACTGAAATGGGTTTTCTCTGATAGGGACAGAGGAAGTGGAGAGAGAAGAGATTCCCTCCCCACCAGTTAACTCAAAGTTGACTTTACCTCTCAAGGTACCTGGTTTTCCCCAGTAATGATAATGAGTGCATGTGCTGACTAATCTCCTAAATTAGCTGCCTTAGGGTGTGTGACTCTGGGCTTTTCAGGGCAGTCTGAAATGTCATCAGGTGACTATTGCCAATACAGGAAAACCAGTTTTTAATTCATTTCATGGTCACTGTGCATAAGTCCTAAAAAACTGTGGTACCCAGGACTAGATACAAATCAGGGATTTGTTAGTCTCTGCTCAATACATCAGATTTTGTCAAACTTCCAAACTGTATAGTGGATATTTGTCCTTCCTCAGGCAAATGTTTAACATGCAAAGAGGAGGCCAAGAGGTTTCCAGTCATCTTTTAATCATCTATGAACACTCACATGGAAGAGGGTGTTTTTTTGGGGGGGAAAAAAAAGTGTCTCCTTAATCTAGCGGAAAAATGAGATCCCAAAATAATGAGGAAACAGAAGCTAAACACATTTAGAGTGGTGACAAGACATGGGTTTTCAAGAACGACACTAATTACACATTGAAACCCATTAACTTGGTGACTGGAGGAATCTACATTCCTTCCTTCCTCCCCTTCACTGCCAAAACTCGTCTGGAGAGCGTAGGCTGTGCCGTGCGGGAGGTCAGCACTGGGAGCACTGCGACTCCTCCTCTCTCTGAGCTGAGAGGGGAAAGCATAGCAATGCCATACACCACTGCACCAGCTCATAATTGTAAACTCTACCCCCACTCAAAACCCTGGAGTGTTAACCCTGAAACCTAACAATACCCATATCTACATGAGAAGTACTTCAGGGCCGGTTCCTTGGGCAACAACGTGTGCTTTGGCTGGGATTGGGACCAGGAGGAGCACAGCTGCCTCATTTCACCCCAGATCCCCTTCCTGAACCACCTTGCTCTGCCCTACACCTGCTTGTGGGAGCTGCTTTTGTTGAGCTTCTGCGTATGTCCCCGAAAAGCATACATGATTCATAGAGCTAAAACTACAGCTTGGGTGATGTAGCAATGAAAGTAACTAAATGAACCATTTCATTTGAACCTGACCTGCTAAATGAACCTGACAAAAGGCAATGGCATTTGCAGTGTTTACACCAATCTGATTTTTCTGGATATTCTCCTCAGACAGGGCGAAAAAAAAAAAAAAGGCACCTTCCCCCCCACCCCCCTCTTACTTTCACAGAAATATTTGCTTTCTTATTGTGTACTCAAACTGGCAGTGCAATTACCAACCTTGGAAAACTGTTTGTGCCAAGTCTTATCTTTTTATTAAAAACAAACAACTTTGACTTTCTGAACTGGTGGTATGCAGCAGAAAAAGGTCATTCTGGAGAATAGGGATTGAGACTGTGCACTGTTTGGATGCTAAAAGACCACGAGCAGTTCAGGATCAGAGGTTTTGGATAGGATTTTGCACAGTATCTGATACAACAGAGCCTAGACCTTAAGATGCTCCCAAAACACAGCGGATGAGGATTGCCTATGCGGGTTAATCCTGCCTGTCCATGCACTGGAGGAAATACTGCAGAGTTCCTCCTGTGTCCACCCCCTTGGGAGCTGGAGGAGAATTTAAGTCGAAGTACAGAGGGTTGTATTACTGGTATTAGCACTTGTTAACCAGTTTGATTCTATTAAAGGAAATCTACAGTGAATAATGAGAATGGAGTTGGCCCTTTCCACAAGTGCTTTAACAGCTGGTGGCCTGAGAGCTGTTTTGATGAAATAAATCACCCTGATGGAAAAAATCTCAAAAGCCACAGACTGTGGAAAGTTGAATAGATCTTTACTGGCAATATTTAGGGATGCTCTAAACAATGAGACAGTTGTTTTCCTGTTACTTTCAGTACTGTGCTTGGAAAAACATGATATTCCTGAAGCTGACCTGCCTTGAAAGGTTGGGGATGCAGGGCACGGCTAAACCTGAGCACTGGACTCCTGGAGGGGCTTCTAAGCTTGCTAAGATTTTAATGTCAGTAGTAATTAGCTGGATTAGTTGGAGATGGCAGGACAGGCAGAGGTGGAAGGGGTTTGGTTTGGTTTGTTTCTCCTGTTTTGGAGCTCCTGGAGCAAAGGGCTGTCTGCCTTTTTCCTGCGAGCATCCTCCATGGTCCTGCACCTGCCTTGAATTCCTGGAAGGGAAAAAACAAAACAAAGAAACAACCAAACTTGTTGCAGTGCCATAAAACCTGTGAAAATTAAGTACAGAGGCAGGGGTGAATGAGCCCCCAAGATCCCTGTGGAGTGGCTGTGAGGTATCAGCTCCCTTTCTGCATGTGGCAGGATGTGCCCTTGGAGCCGTCCGGCCTCTGAATGGCGTCACAGTGAGACAAATCCAGTGTTTCCATCTGCTAACTCTAGTTTGGCTTGTATCTTGAAGGAGACATGCTAGGCAGAGCATCTCCTGGGGCAGGCAGAGCACCAGTCTTCAAAGACTAGAGGAGAAGACCAGTGGGATGGTTGCAGGCAGGGCAGGAGTCAGATGGCCCCGCGGAAGCACTGGAGCTCTCTCAGCCTCTGTGCTCAGCAAATGCGAGTGAGTGAGGCTGTGCCTTGAGCCCCTGGACCATGAAGAAGGGGGAAAGCATTGGAACTGTTTTTTCTCATCAAACTGAGCTCGTTAAGAGGGTTTGGTTTGGTTTGTTTCCCCTGTTTTGGAGCTCCTGGAGCAAAGGGCTG
>NW_010306095.1:0-51269 GCF_000700745.2 Antrostomus carolinensis
AAGCCATTCATTGCCCAGCCTGTATTTGTACAGTCTCTGTATTTCTTCTTGTAGCTTTGTTTTTGCCAAATCTGTTCCAATGAGAAAGTTCTCTAGGGCAGTAGCTATACATGTTTAGTTTCTAGTATACCTTATGCCTGACTAGAGGGTAGTTCATGAGCATTGCAGTAATAGTAATACTATATAACACTAACAGTGGGCTTTGAAAGGATGCCTATTCTGCAACTGCATTTCAAAGAAACACAAGAAAAAGTGTCATTTACTTGTGAAAAATTGAACTGCTAAGCATTTATATTTAAATTAAATGCTTTTATGAGTTCATTGAATGTTATTTAGCAAGTATATTATAGCAAAGGCATGTTACCTATTGCCTTAGAATGAGGATTTTATTGCTTTTTCATAGTTATCTTTTGTATCAGCATTTGGCAGGTAACAAATGAAATTTGCTTGCTAAGGTTAAATTGTTTTGTGCTGCTGCTCAGCCACACAGCTATAGAGGATGAGACAATGGAAGAAACTTATTTGCTTTTTTTTTGGGGCAGACAGGAATATATTAATGTAAGATGATCTTGACCTCTCATTGAAGAAACATTTATTCTCTGAAAGGCAAAGAACTTAATTCCTGTCTGAATCACTCCACTGAAATCCTGTTCATGGAGGAGGCTGTATGAATGTAATCACAGACAGAACTGGCCCAAATAATTCAGGGTGGTCAAGGTGATGATGCTTGGAACAGTCTGAGGTCAAAGCAGAATGGACTCCAAGTATCAGTCAAAAAATGGTGAAGGCTCTCTGGAACTTGGTATGAAAAGTTCCTGTTTCTCTGTCTGTTCCTAGTACCAATATATTTCCTAATTTATGCAGATTTGGGACCAATAATTCCTGATTCTCCCTGAACCCTGAATTTGTTATAGTTTAAGAATATGAAAACATGCTATTAAGTAAATACTAAAGCCCAAACTTTTGAGGATTCCAGCCTAAATTTTTTAGACACCAGTGTTTTCTTAAACCTCAAAAAATCTCCTGAAAACCACAGGTTGCAGGTTTCCCTTTAGTCTAAGTTCATTTTGACAGGACAGTTGAATTTTTTTACATATTTGAGAAGTCCCTGTGATACAAGGTCAGAATAATAAATTTTATGTTTTTATTTTTTATGTAGGAAAAGTAATATAATTCCATCACTACTTTATTACTCTGCAGTCATTCTGTTACTGTGCAACTTAAAATACTTCAGACATCAGCATTTGGAGAAAGTTCATAGATGTAGGGCACTTAATTATAATTTGCCTTTAAAGACTATATTTCTTCTAGTCACCCTGCCTAGAAATGCAGTTATGGATCAAGAGACTGGAGCTAGTTCTGAGGTGAGCTGAAGAGATGGTAAACTGAGAATGCACTCTATTTGCACTAGTATAACCAGTGCTCTAGGGCTCCAGTATTTCTGTTTATAAATTAACTTTATGTTTCTTGCTAATTGGAAATGTTTGAACCTTTTCTGAAGACTGGAAAAGTCTCTAAAGGGTTTATGAAACTGGTACTCAAGTTTTGGTTAAAAAAAGAAAAGTCTTTCTGTAATTTGAAGGTGCTCAGCAGAAGTCAGCAGTCATAAAATAATCCCAAATATGTCAGCTTGCTAGACCTTGAACTATCTTGTATTCAACTTGCTTCAGTATGTCTTGACTTGAATTTAAAGCAATGTATCTGAACTACTGTATGTTACAGGAGAGGACTCATGGTCCTCCACAGAAAAGCTTACAGCACTGCTCATTACCCTAGAAATCGATATGCTGAAGCAGTGTACATGTATTTTCTTCCTAACTTTTTTGTTTCAGTATGAAAAACTTTGCAATGAATAACCTCCTTCAACTTATGTGTAAATGCCCAAAGGACTCTTAACTCATCTCAATTTAAATTAATGACCTTAGTGATAGTACTAGCAATTGGACCATGGCTCTCATGAGCCAGATATTTGCATATGGAATTTGATTAATCCTGCTGGCTATTAATTTTCAGTTTTAATTAGATATGATACTATTGCAGGAAGAAAATACAAGCCTACTATCAGGCATAGACAATGCTGTTTTTCTGTTGGGTATTCTATTCTGTTTTGTTTGGCTGTGCTAGATTCCCTCACAATGTCTGTTTGGATCAACTCAGAAAGGTACCACAGACCTAAAAAATGGTCTGTGCAAGTTCAAGGGTAGTTTACAAGAGGTAGAGAAATTGGTGTACAGTGTCCCATTCTAGTGCACTGTATCTTTATTCTTTTTGATGTTATAATAAGCCTCTTGTGATACCTGTGTCTAGAGTCACGGAAAGTCCAGCTATGTAAGCTAAAGGGGGCAGTACTTTTTCTGAGGCTGCTTGGTCTCCTTGCATCCTGACTGAGCAAATGTACACTGATGTAGAGGCCTGTTCAGATTTGAATAAAGAATAACTTTTGCCTGTATCTTGTAAATATGTAACATGTGGTGTCTCCTAGTTTCCAATAGGGCAATCCATATTTCTTTGACATGCCTGCACTTTGGGAGCACTGCAACATGTTTACATATGTCATAGCCAGGAAAACAATATGCAGCACTTGGTTTGTCCAGCAGAACTGATGCCCCCATGCTGCTTACTGCAGAGCAGACCCCTGTAAGAATTAGATGACCTTGACAAAGCACCAAGGAAATCTGAACAAAAATTAATTTAGTACACTTGCATTAGAATAGCTGTTTAATCTTCCCATTCCTTACCAAAACAACATTAAAGAAAAATACCTCTTTCCTCAGAGATGGATTTTAATAGATTTTGATATCCATTGACTGACTGAATGAATGATCAATGCCTGTTAAACAAACACAGTTAGAAAGGGAATATGTGGTTGCTTCTGGTTGACATTCAAATAGATGAAAACCTTGTAGTCTTTGTGATCACAGAAGACTTCTGAGAAGTCAGTATACATATCTGGCAAGGTCATAAGGTGAAGATGAAGGTGTAAAACTTAGCAGGCATATGCCAAACTCCTATTGAACCTTGGAAAAGTTTCCTCTGTTCTTTTAAAATGCCTTTCCTGAAGTATTCAGTTGTTTGCAATAAATGGATAACTCATAGTGAACAACAGGCAATTTTTACGAAAGGAATCTCTGTTTCTGCAATGGATTTCCATATACTTGTGCAAGCCCTTTTTTATTTCACTAGTGTCTCATACAGATATACAATTTCTTTGTATGGAAATGTGCACTCTGCCAACATCAGTGGGAGTTAAATCTCAAAGGACATCTTTGTTCAAATTCAGGTTTTTAGAATGCACCCACGAATATCTATGTGGAAAATAACTCAGCTGTATTGCCATTCTAATGCTTTTCTTTGGAAAAAATATGGTGTTGGACACAGTAGCAACAAAATATTCAGGTAATATGTAGGAGCATTGTAATTTTATTAAACTTTAACAAGAACAATGGATAATTGGAAACAATATTTAGAAAATGAATAATATTAATAGAGCTTGTTAATAGTGCACAGTGGCTTTATCCATTATATATTAGCAGGATATTGTCTGTTTAAGCAATACAAAACACATTACACTTCTTCAGAAGACATATCTAGCTATATGAAATTGACATTTTCTTCAGTGTGTTATATGTAAAGCAACTTCAGTGCAAATTTTGATTAAAATATTGCTCTATGGCCTTTCATATAAAATCTAATTTTATCTTCTACATATATGCAGAAAATGGTAAGCCAATATTAATAAAAGAAGGCTTATAGGAATGTGGAACGAGAAAAAGAGATCCTTGACAAAATATATTTACCTAGCAAGATTTTAATTTCAAAGTTAGCAGGACTCTGTGATACTAGCATAATACAGGGGTCTTAAAACTCCGTTAGACATTTTTAACCCACTTTAATTTATTCCATGGAAGTGTAATCAAAGGTGGGGTGAATTTTCAAAATCATAATCCACTGAAGTAAAAAATCTTTACTGACAACATAGGCAGCAGCCTTCAAGAGTTTAGTTTAAATTCTTTCTAAAAATGTAAAATGTAGGGCAAGAGTTAATAGGATATTTCAATCCTTTTCCAAATCTTTACAAATTCACTTGCATCTCCACCATTAGAAATATTTGGGATGAATTCCTACACTTCTAAGGCAAAAAGCAGAAAGCTATAAAAATGTAATGTGCAGATTTTCACAGCATATTGTATCTCATTTGGTCCTTTAGCTCACAGACTATTATATGGGATAGTATAATGTTTTCTAAATTGAAAGAGAAATTCAGTTTTACAAACCAAACACCTTCCATTCTGCCTTAACAAGGCAAGAAAATGAAAACAAACAACATAATACCACACTATGCTCATCCTTCTGCTCCTCTAGGAGTTTTATAAATGACTTCAGTGGTGGATTAGGATTTCAGCCATAAATTGAGCCAAGAGAGTCCATACATTTCCTATATATTCCAGAAATACAGTTCTATGCTGCCCCTTGACTACAGCCTTTGGAGCTGCCTAGTTCTGAAAGCACCTGTAACTCAGACAACATCTCCTTTTTTGACCTGAAAGCTCCCCTAGTGCCAGCCATAAACGTTTACAGCTCTGTCTGGCCTGAGCATCCAGGCACCAAGCTTCTGCCTCAACCCCACAGGAAAAATGCTGCTGCCTTGCGAGATTTTGTTGTGGCCTGCTGGACAGCAATGTAGGTGGCATCAGTTGAAGCTAGGAGGTGACTTGTTCAAACAGGAGGAGAGGGTTCCTCAGAAAGTCTGAAGTTAAGAGGTGGAACTACTGGTTGCAGGTTGTCTCAGATGCTCGGAGGTTCAGAGAAAAACAGGCAAGTTCTTGTAAGAGATAGCTGTTGAGAGTTATTAAATCCATAGCCATAAATCCAGTTTAAGAAGTCCTTGATCTGCAAAGGTTTGAAGATGGGAAAGATTTTCTGATAGAAGTAGTATATTCTTTCCCTGATTTTGGGTTCTTTGACAAAAAAAAACTTTTAGCCATTGTTAGATACATTGTACAGGACCAGATGATGGTTTGACTTTCTAATGTTCTCAAGCTCTTAAATTAAATTTTCAATTACAATCACTTCCTTTTTCTCTGGGAGCTACCTTTTTGAAAGAAAAACAGTAAGATTCCTTCTTTGGAAGAAAAGAGTGACAGCAGTGCCTGTTTTCACCCCTGATTTCCAGAAAAAGGGTGGAACATTTCCCAGGGCTGGCTTTTCATTGCTTCCTGCCATGGGTTTGTGGTTTTGGTTCCTGTTTCAAAGTTCCCAGCTTTCTCCAGGCACTTAAAGGAACCTGCATGTTTAATTCTGTGTATGATTTCTAAAAAAGAACACCATAGGTTCTTAGAAAGAGCTGCATTGCCACAGCTGAGAATGCAGCACTGGCACAGTGAAGCAGAGAAAAGGGAGAAAGAGAAAAATATCAATTAGGGCACTGCTTCCTGAAGAAATCTCTCCATAATTACAGTCTAAGTCTGATTGATTTCAGGTGCCTGTCTGTATCTTTAGATGACTAAACACTTTCTAAAAGCTTGCTTACTAAACATTTTTTCTAGTCACTAGTGAACAAAACTGCTACAAGTAGATTTGTTTTTCAGATTCTAAATACCTGTGAAGTTTATTTCTATGATTAAATCAAATACAAAATATTACAGATTAGTACAAATCTACACTGTTTCCAAAAGGAAACCTGCATATGGGAAATTTCCTATATCTAAAAGGAGGAGCAATACTAACAAGTCTGTACATCTTGCTGTATGAGTACATAGCACTAGCTTGAGCATGCTTACGGTTGTATAGGGAGCAGTGGACTTGAACATGACTAGAGCATTTCAGAAAGCATTTAGAGTAATCATTGTTTTACTTCCAACCTGCAGTCTTTGAGTTTTCTCCATGGCATTCTCTCCAGGGCAAACTATGCACCATAGGTCAAATTTTTCTTGCTTACCCTTAGGCAGCTAGATGAAGGGCATTTATTCAAACCTTGAGGGTTCATCAATAACTAATAGAGATAAAGGAGGAATTTAATTCCATTTCTCTCTCTCTCTTGATTATGGAATAAGCCTAGATTAATAGTTTATACCTAAGACCTGCATTCCAGGTGAGTGAGATGATCACTGAGGTGATTCCCACACTTGATCGTGGACTGGGCTGACTCTTTCCTAATATATAGTGGCAAACTGCCACTTTTGTCAGTCTGTTACCATTACAGGGCTTGTGGCAGTGTCACAGGTTAGCCCACAGTCAACATGACTGCAAGGAAGAGGAGACGCTAAAGCAAAGTTTGACATGGTAATTTGTAAATATTCTTATTGGAAACCAGCCACTGAAGGTGTTTTATCACCTTTGCATTTCCTGAAAATTTTTTGAAACATACTAGTTTTCAGATTATTTATAACAGGCAACTTACATGGTGTAGAAGAGCACTGTTTGTTCTAGTTGTTTTGCTTTTGTAGAACAGCCCACTGCAATATCTTAATATTTTATGATCAATAACTGTTAAGAATTATAATGTCTCTAAATAAACAAATGTCTCTACTCTTTTACTAGTGCTGTCATCTTTCTGTGCGTACAAATTTTCTAATTAGTCTTTGATTCTTAGTCAGATCTCAAACAGATATCAACTGATACAGGCACTCTTAATTTCAATGATATTAAATTTCACTGAATTTATATCAGCTTTCATCAGCTGAATTTGTATCAGCTTCTGGTCTTGCATAACCTCTGTCGTGTGAATGATGAAAAAAGCTCAGGTAGACATATTTTCTTTCTAACAAGGACCATTTGGAACAAGCACAGCAGCTCATAGATTAAAACAATAAAAATAGAGAATTTAAAGCTGAGTTGAGCACAGTTCACAGTACAAAGCTGATGCTTATGATTCCTAATGTAGATGTACACAAAAATGGCAGTAACAATGTATATTAAGTTCAATTTCGTAACTTAAAGACAATAATTTTTTTTTACCTCCCCTCTGATTTCTGTGTGACAAAAAATTATAATTTTTTATGCTTAAGTGAATGATCCCAAATGACAAAATATTTTTTAACTTACAAAACATTGTTGAAAACTTCAGTTGATTGTTTTCCTATGGTCAGAAATGTAAGGAGGTTACCATATGAATTCTGCAGGGCTCTGTGCAAGGACCTCTGCTGTTTAGTATATTTGTAAATGACCTGGGAAAGGTGAGTAAGTTTGTTAATGACACAAAATATTTCAGAGTAGTAAAGATAAGAGCCAACAGTGAGGAATGGCAGAAAGATCTTATCAGAATTAGTGAATAGGCAGTAAATTAAGGAATGAAATTCTGTGTAACACATGGGGAAAAAATAAATCCCAGCTTTATATATAAGTAAGACTGAGATTTTGGGGTTATGACAATTCCATGCAAGCGTCAGTTCAGTCCTCACTAGTGACCAAAATAAAATAAAATATGAATTAGGAGATAAAAAAGAGTGAACAGATAATAGAAAGCTATTTGCCACTATAAAAGACCATGGTTCTGACATATCTTGAATACTGTGTGCCATTCTGTGCTCCCCATCTTGAAGACAGAACTGAGAGTAGATCTGAAGAGGCTTGGAGAAGGAAACAAAGGAATTAGAAGGTATGGAATGACTTCTGTGCAAGGAATTATTCATGTGACCTAGGAGTCTGTTACTCAAGGCAGGAGAAGTGATCAATATTTGTTTACCCCTATGAAGAGTTATAGTGGTCTGGAACTAGCCTTTTTAATGTAGCTAGAAATAATTTTTTTCAGTCACTGATATTTGTAGAATAAATATGAATAATGCATCAGCAAAGTGCAGCATGGGAACTGTGGATGGAGACTGAATTTTCCATCTGGAGAATGAGAAGTTCTCCAAAGAAGGTGTCAGGAACCAGCTTCAAAACAGTGAGAGGGAATAGAGCTGTGGAACTCATTGCTGAAGGATGTTATGGAGGTTAAAAGTTTACAAAGTGTCAGGGGCGAGTGGAAAAATGCACAGAAGAGCAGTCTAGTGAGAGTTACTGAAATGGAAAACATACAGAGATCATATCTGTCAGAGGAAACTAGAAATATTTGACAGCTGGGAAGAAATTACGGGACTATCATATGCTTGCCGTGTTCTTGTTCTTCTCCAAGCATCTTTTATAGCTGCTGCTGAAGATAGGACATTTTTCTAAGTGAGTGTTTTGTTTGTTCCTGGGTAGGAACTCTTGTGTTCTCATTTGACATGGTAGATCAGGATTTACTATTCCATTTGTCAGATTCACCTGAGTTTGCATTTTTTGATCGACCAATCCACATGCTTATTCTTTCCATGTCATGTAACAAAAAGGCTTGTAAGTTAAAACCAGAGGGGTCGGTTTATGTAAGATATTAATGTGTGTTATTTTCATTTTTGTCCTCTCTTTCCAAAGTATCAGTTTGTAACAGGTGCAAGTACTTTCTGTGTTTTACTCCCCCTTGTTATAATCACGTCTCCATTAACTTTCATCTTCAGTTTCTTTGTAATCAAATTTCTATGGAATATTGGCTTCGACTTGTCTGGAAATTATTCACTGAATAAAATATTTCTATGCCACCAGTAACTTTGTACAATGCGCAGATAGGTATAAGAAGAAAAACTGATCAAAGTAAACTAAGTCCAGATTTTCTTCCACCTATTACATAAACAGGATTACTGTGGGGAAACAGGATCCATCTAAAATTTTCTCAGTGCTGTCCTGCTTTAATAATAGTCCAATTTATAGTTATGTCCACCAGTACTCTCCTACCCATGCTGTATCTGAGATATCTGATCAAGGAAAGAAAATTCTGAATTCTTGTATACAGAGCATATGCAAACACAGTGCTGCCAAATTCTTACAGTGCTATGCCAACAAAAATGATCTTGGGTTTGATTAGTTGTTTACCTGAAGAGAGAGATTTTCTACCTTGAGTATTAGACTGTTTACATTTTCATTTGCCCTCAAGTAGTCATACATTCAGAGGAATAAATACATAATTTCTAAACCAATACTGTAATTATAGGTAATGAACTGTAATAGAGCTAAAAAAAAGGAAAAGAGCGAGGTACTGGAGGCAGTACCTTGAGATTATTTTAATCTCAAATCGATCAGTCTTAAATTAATATTAACATATCTATGGTTGATTTTACCATGAGAAGAGGGCCTAAATCACCACTTGAGGCCTTCACAGATTCCTGAGATCCCTTTCCAGCTTTGTTTTCTCTGCTCCAAAAGTTCAGGTATCTTGGAAGAATATTCCTAAATTTCTGAAACAAGTAAGTCTGACTATCCTTTGGGAAGTTGTAAATGAACTATACATATTAATTAAAATACATTTAGTGATGCTAAACATCATCATAAAAATTTCTTCACCTTCAGAAATGGTGAATGGAGTAATTTATTTTAATGGAGTAAAAACTGAATTACAGATCAATTCCTGTGTCTTTTTTAATGACACTATGGCATATTGTGCCCAGTGAAACCATCGTCTCTGCACCTTCCTAAAAGCACAAGAAGAAATGGAGTAGAAATTAGTCATTCATTATTCACTGGAAAAGAGTTACCAGGCAGTCAGTTCCTTGTACCTTTTTGATATCAGTAAACTTTACTAGGTAGTGAAAATTCATACTTTCTATCAAAAGTACAAGACCAGAACCAAAGGTCAGTCTGCTGTGCTTACTCAGTGCTTTTCCATTGACATTTGTAGCACTGGATAAGCATTTCTAAATCTTTTTTGCTCCTTACTGTTGTTCTATGTGGACACTGCTGACATCATAATCATTCAAAACCACTTCTAGCTATGCAGTCACAGAGAAAATTCCCCTTCTCAGTCCTTTTGCAACATTGATATATTGCACCATAGTGGTATTGTGGGTTAACCCTGGTGTGCAGCTAAGCACCACACAGCTGCTTGCTCACTTCCTCCGCTTCCCTAGTGGGACAGAGGAAGAGGAAAAGAACAAAAGCAAGAAAACTTGATGGTCAAGGCTAAAAAAAGTTTAATAAGTGAAGGATAAGTGGAAGAAGAGAGAACAAAACAAAACAAAACAAGTGATGCAAAGGTAACACTCGCCACCTCCCATGGGTAGACTGATGCCCAGCTAGTTCCTGAGCAAAAGGTGTCTGACCTCCTCTAAAACCCTCTCTTTTCCTTTTAATTGAAGAGCATGATGTTATATGGTATGGAATATCTCTTTGGTTAGCTCGGGTCATCTGCTCTGCTGCGTCCCTTCCCAACCTATTGCACCCCCACCAAGCTATTCACTTATGGGGGCTGAGAGAGAAATGGAGAAGGCCTTGATGCTGTGGAAACATTGTTCAACAAGAGCTAGAACATTAGTGTGTTATCACTGTTTTGATAAAAAATCCAAACCACAGCACCATGTGAGTAGCTATGAAGAAAATTAACTCTTTCCTAGCCAGACCCAGTACAAGTGGGTCATACTTTTTAATGTTTTGTCTGTATTTTAGTATTGTTACTTCATTTAAGTTTAAAGCTATCGATGAAGAATGGAAGCCTACCATAGTAGCTGTATACATAGAATCATAAAATGGTTAGGGTTAGAAGGGACCTTAAAGATCATCTAGTTCCAATCCCCCTGCCATGAGCAGGGGCACCTTCCACTCGACCAGGTTGCTCAAAGCCTCATCTAACCTGGCCTTGAACACTTCCAGGGAGGTGGCATCCACAACTTCCTTGGACACTCTGTTCCAGTGTCTGACCACCTTCACAGTAAAGAATTTCTTCCTAATGTCTAATCTAAATCTACCCTCTTCCAGTTTATAACCATTTTCTCTTATTCTGTCACTACCTGCCCTTGTAAAAAGTTCCTCCCCAGCCTTCCTGTAGGTCCCCTTCAGGAACTGGAAGGTTGCTATAAGGTCTCCCCGAAGCCTTCTTTTCTTCAGGCTGGACATCCCCAACTCTCTCAGCGTGCCCTCATAAGCGAGGTGCTTCAGTCCTTTGATCATCCTAGTGATTGTATTGTTAAAGAAAACAAGGTAAATAATAATCCAGGGCAGTACATCGCCACCAAAGTGTGGTGCTTGCTGTGGAAAAGAAGGCAAAGCTGGTTATAGTGAACTAATTGATAGAATATGCAGGTTTCTGATTTATGTAGAAATGTACTCAAGGAAGAGGACAAAAAGGCACCGTAGGATTTGGTTTGCTCAGTATATTAGCTCTCCATTAGGTATTTTAAATTAGCTCTTTTTTTATGCACTGCTAAAATAGGTCTATGTTTCAGTAAGCTAGTTGTCACATTACTAAGTGCAAAATCTCATGGATTTGCATTATCTTTCCCATATTACTGCAGCCTTGTGGTTGGAAAGAAGAGAGATGGAAGAAAATTGTGGATTAGTTCATGTGAAAATAACTACTGCATTTGCAGAAATTCTATTACACAGCAATGCTCTGTATTATTGGGGGTGTGAGTCTCTGAGGATACATATAGCTACTTTCTATAGCACACAGTATACTAACAGTATATGAAAAAGCAGTTGGCTGGAAAATGTTAGTGAAGAGCAATGGATTCTAGAGCTTCTTTATTAACCCTTGTGGGCTATTTTTTCTAGTGCTTACACAGACACTTGAGTAGGAAGGACAGGTTCAGGCCTTTAATCATGAATGCAGCCAGTTACCCACGGTGAAAATCACAAACAGTGGTTGTGGGGCTAACTGCATGACCCAAAGTCTTTCAGATATTACAAAATTTATGTCAGTAATAACCAGTTGTATCCGTTAGATCAGGTATGAAACAATATAGCATGCATAGATCTGAATTATCCATTTCCATGAAATATACTGGCTTTCAAAAAAACACATATATTGGATATATTTCAAAAAATACCTTCTCCCTTTCCTGAGTGTTCAGTTTTATACATCTAAAAAAACCTGAGAACTTCTCTTCAAAAGATTTTTCTACTATTAAATCTTGTCACATGAAACTTGTAGTGTAATCCTATGAAATGTAAATCATTAGATGCTGAAAGAAAACAAAGGAGAAACAAGCTGTGAGCAAAGAAAAATATAGTGATAAGCAATCTGTATCCTACCTACAGATTGAAGGTATACTAGCTCTGCTAGCTAACTGCTTAGATTCATAGCAGGTTGACAGGTTCTTGCTAGACAGGCACATTTTTCCTTTTAACCACATTTCTCTCCTTGTTTTGCACTCCTTCCCCATATGCCGTGGCAAAATTATATTCTGAGTCTTTCTTTCTCCCTGTGACATCTTCATTGCTGCTTCATTAACCAGTGCACCATCAGTGCATTTCATTACATCTTCTCTCCTGGCTCACTGTGTTGATGCTAAGATGCAGCTACAAATTTACTATCAGAATTTTAGTCCATTTTTTAATCTTTCCTTCCATTCAAAAGAGGAGAAAGCCACCTCTTTGTCACAAACCTAAAAAACTCCCATTTTTATCTTACTGGCTCACCAACCTGAAATACACTGGGGAGGTATAGTGTGGGATGTGACAGATTTATTTACCTATTTATTTACTGTAAAAGGCTGGGGGCATACCTTCTATGTGATCAGTGTATTAAGACAATTTAGACTGATTTTATGTATGTGCCTTCAACTGACCTTGAAAAAGTACTGAAGATAATGAAAGCATGCTTCAATTATATGATTGTTAGGAAATGAAAAGGCCATGCTGTGATAGATATCCTCCGTGACATATACTTCCATTTGTACCAGTAGGGAGGGGCTATGATTTAAATACTATCTGGTTTCCAGTGTGTTTCCTGGGTTGGGAATACACTCAATTCATGCAAGTATGATAGGAGCACATAAATCAGTGCCAGAGCACAGAGGAATAAAACAGGTGTATACAGAATCTCCCACGTAGCCATGGAAAGGGAAATTATAAGCTTGATGGCCTCTTCAGAGCAGTCTAAATGTTGCAAAATGTGGCAGCATGTCTGGTGTGAATTTTTAGGGGGAATGGTACTGGGAGTGTTGTCAGTTCGTTCCCATCCACCCACTGCCCCCTGCCAATTCCAGCCCTCCCTGCTACGCTTCGTCAGAGCTCTATACCAGTGCTGCATGTTAGACAGCTGTAAGGCTGCATCTGTTCTCTGTTTTCCACACAATTAAGGCAAAGAGAAAAAATATAAATAAGACAAATTGCTCTGATACTGAATTTATGAAAATCTATGTCTGAAGTTTCTGATTTTGTAGGAACTTGGTGTAAGATTTTATGTTTTATTTTTAAAAAATGTGATTTTGCTGGATTTTTTAATTACTACTCTTTTACAACTAATAATAGGTGGCCCTGTTTTTCTTGTAAATACCCAAATGGCTTTCTTTGTGGCAGAGATCACTTTTTGGTTTGAGGAGGAAGGTATGGAAAAAGAAGTGAAATGAGTAAGGATAAATGCATGTCATATTAGACACAGAAAATGCAAATCAGTAGCTATTCTCTTAGGGGCCATAAGAAAAGACTGTGACTCCTCCTACATTAACTGAGGTACAGCACACATTATGTACAGCTGTCAATGCAAAACTCATTAAAATTTTCATTATTCTATTATTTATATTGTAGTTGTGACTGAAAGTCCCAGTTAAGAACACAGACCAATATGTACTACTCATAAAAGGAGTAAGGAAATTATATTACTATTATTAGATTTATAGTGACATGGACTCTAAGCATGGTCAGGCTGGACAGTGGACTCCAGGGGCAGCAAAAATAAATGAATGTGACTCTGATGGTGGAAGACACTTTGCAGAGAGAACATTCAAGCAAGAGTACTTGACTCTGAGATGAGAAATAGCCAGTTAAAGTCGCATACAGACTGGAGGATGACATGGCTGTGTACCTTAGTCTTTTGCAGCACTTCATTAAATACTGATCACTTACAGGCACTATAACAGAAGAAGCTTTCAGGTTGAAGGATAAAATAAATAGCTGGGATTAAATCTGAAGGCCAGCGTAAAAGACTGGGAAAGGAGAATTAAGTAATAAGTACTTTGAAAGAAGAGGAAAACATGTTTCTCTTTTGTTTTATTGAGTACAGGGATATAATTTAATTTCTCAAAAAAAAAAAAAAAAAAAACCCCTATGACTGAAACCTGATTATTTTAGCCTCAGGTGGGAATGATAGGTTTTGTATCACATATCTCAATTTATCTTTTCTTTCTTCTTCCCTTCTTTCTTTTTCAGGTTACCTGTGCAAATTTAACAAATGGAGGAAAAACACAACTTCTAAAATCAGGAAACTCCAAATCCACACTAAAGCACATATGGACAGAAAGTAGCAAAGACTTGTCCATCAGCCGACTACTGTCACAGACTTTTCATGGAAAGGAAAACGATACAGATTTGGACCTGCGATATGATGCCCCAGAAACTTATTCTGAGCAAGATCTCTGGGAGTGGCTGAGGAACTCCACAGACCTGCAAGAGCCTCGGCCCAGAGCAAAGAGACGGCCCATTGTCAAGACTGGGAAATTTAAGAAAATGTTTGGCTGGGGTGATTTTCATTCCAACATCAAGACTGTGAAGCTAAATCTGTTAATAACGGGGAAAATTGTTGACCATGGCAATGGGACGTTTAGTGTTTACTTCAGGCATAACTCCACTGGTCAAGGGAATGTATCTGTGAGCCTAGTGCCCCCTACAAAAATAGTGGAATTTGACTTGGCACAACAGACGGTGATTGATGCCAAAGATTCCAAGTCCTTTAACTGTCGAATTGAGTATGAAAAGGTTGACAAGGCTACCAAGAACACACTCTGCAACTATGACCCTTCAAAAACCTGTTATCAGGAGCAGACCCAGAGCCATGTGTCATGGCTCTGCTCCAAGCCCTTTAAAGTAATCTGTATTTACATTTCCTTTTATAGTACAGATTATAAACTAGTACAGAAGGTGTGTCCTGATTACAACTACCACAGTGACACACCCTACTTCCCATCAGGGTGAGGACCAACACATATCTGAGACTGAAGCCTGGAGAATAAAAAAGGTCGTATGACAGGGCTGTAACCTCAAGGAGGAAGGCCACATCAATTGCCTGGAATGTGCCTACCCACTGCTGCTGACGTCAAATGGCTGCAAATATGTTAGTGGAAAACAATCTAATGTAATTTTTGCCCAGTCAGCTCCATGTATCAATCTAGTTGTAAATCACTATGGATTTGAAATAAAACCATACACATACACAGACACACACACTCTTTTCAGCTCACATCTGTTGAAGTTCCTGTTAAGAGAGCTTTCATTGTCTGATATCTAAGCTTTCAGGATAACCTACAATCAAGCAAAATGGATTAACTAGACAGAGAATGGTTTCTAGCACAGACTGTTATGGAAATCTCTTTGAAAGTCCTTTGAGTACACACCAGTCAATAATCCCCACTCATGCATTCTACTGTTTGAAGTATCTGTACTGGTAAATAATACTGTAGGAGTAAATACTTGTGGGAAAAATGTGTGTCTAGAGTTCAGTATTCCTTATTATATGAACACAGCAAAGCATCGTGACTTTTTTCCAGCATACAGTAGGCACATTCGAGGTGGTGTTAGGTGGCTCTTTTTCCGTGGAGCGAGCCTGTTACTAGTAAAGATGGGCAAACATTTGGAATTTACATGTGGGTAGACATTCTGATTTCTTGTTTCTATGACTCTTTAAGCTCTGATTCTTTAAACCTGGTTGAGTTTAGGCCAGCTAAGCTACTTAAAAACTCTCCAACTGATCTCTATGAAGAAAAATGCCTGGCGGAGAACATGTAAGTTATAAGTGGCTGTCTTATCTTTATTACAAAATATTGTAACAAATTCAATATCCTAGTCTTCATTTGTATGAATGGTTTGTATTGTACATAATTTAACCGGTGTTATTTGAGCTGCTTATTAATATTAACTTGTAATTGTCTCTCTGCTTGTTATTGGTTAAAAACAATCAAGAAAATGAAGAATCCATTTTATCAATGTAGCTGTAAACTCCATTAAAAGACAGAACTATGTACAAAGCATTTATTCAGCTAAAGTATTGTTGAAAGCTATACATATACAACATTACAGTCTGTCTGTATTTAGATATTTTATTTCCAGAGGAAAAAAATGAACTGTACATAAAAATAAAAAATCTTAAAAGTTGAGTTTCAATATGTACTGTGTAGATAGTAGTTTAAATGGTTCTGACAAGTGGATAACATTCAGAGTCTGACATCATTTTCAATCTTGTGTCTTTTAATATGTACATATATACATATATTTAGAAATCTCTGCGTGTACATGTTAGTGAGTGTATATGTACGTGTGTGTATGTGTGTGCAAATACATATAGAAACATATGTAGAATATATAAAATTTCCTCAGGCCCTATTCCTAGCAAGCAGATCTAATTACTGAAGGGTCTTACTAACTTGAGTGGAAGCCCCTACTTGCAGGAGCAGGGCTTTATTCAAAGTGATTCATTATTGTTTAGAAGTGGGGAAACACAGAGCCAGTCTCTGTGTACACAGACCTGCCTTTGCCTTAATTCTAGCCTCCTCTGAGGCACTGATCTCTCTCTATGGGATGAAGAGATCCCTTTTTATGGTATGAGGGAATTTTCTTCCTGTGAACGAAAAGCTCGTAGTGTTTAAATAGATATTTTTTCTGTATAGTGGCATACTTTACACCTCGCATCCAGATAACCAGCAACTATAACAAGTCTATGCCTAAAAGAAGGCTGCCCAAGGAAGAACTCAGTATTTCTCTCACATATTTCAGAATTCTCACTCCTGGCAATGTTTTCTTCCCCCTTCCACCCTCAACCCCAGGTTCTGTTCTCATCTGTCAAAGCTCTGAATGAAGACATGGGTCAGCTTCCAAATATGTACAGCATCATGAGCAGCTTCTCCAAAGTCCCAGTAAACACTCCACTAATGTTTCAAGAAGTGAGAAGTTTGAAACAACTTACAGTTTTGGACCTCCGTTGCTGAAATATGTAGAATTTAAACAAGAATGAAACAAAGCAAATGGATAACATTATTGACAAGTAAATATTCTCCCATTGATGTATGAGTAGGAGAGGAGACTTACATATTATTACTGCTTTGGCTCGTTTGATCAGATACGCTTGTGGGAATTTCTTCATTACATACAATATTTCACAGGACAACCTTATGACCCTGGACCCTGTGTAGATTCAGAGAAAGAAATTGTCCAAGCCATACAGTCCATATTCTGATCTCATTCAGGAATATGCTGAGATACACTTTTTTTTTTTTCTTTTACAAGAATTGTGATTATATTGGTAGTTTTGCCTCATTTGTGCTCTACAGAAAGCAACTGTTCTGAATATAAAGCATAATATCTGTGCTATGACCTAGACCTTGGCTTTATTAAAGTCAATGGGAATTTTGATATTGAGTTCAACACAAATTTCCATGTAATAGTAAGTGGAATTCCAGTGTTAAATATGATTATTAATCTTAGCAATGATTGATGTGAAATACTATTCCTGGTACAGTTCCATTATTTTCTTTCTTTCTTAAAACTTACCATAAATTTATGAAGTATATACATTCTGTTCATATATATATTTATCAAGTTTTTAAGTAATATCAATACAAAAAGGAAATATTTGTCATGCAATGTTTTTGATCCTTTTAATTGTGGTAGTTGATACTTTATCTGCCTCTGTCACAGTCATATAATTTTTTATTTTTAAGACTTTGAAGAACTCACTGTTCTTCATAAGCATTCTTGAGTTTGAACTTGGAAGAGTTCTTTTGATGATCTGGTTCTGAAAGAGTGATCTAGTATCAAAATATATAACATGTTAATTAGATGCTAGTTCATTGCATTTCATTTAATCTCTTTGGGAAATATTTAGTGTTTGCTAAATTTGTTAAAAAATGGTTTTTGTTTTGACATTTTAAAAAAGAATTTAATGAACATGAATGTGTTTATTCAGTTAAACAATACATGTATGGGTATCTGGGTCTTGCACATGAACAAGGCCTTAATGGAGTGCTAGGCCAGGCAAATGTTGCCTCACTATAACTCAGTAATTCTAAACATAATAAAGATGTATATCTCTAAAGGGATATTTTTAGGATTAAAGAAGGTTGAGTTATTTATTTTTAAGAAATGAAGAGACTGATTTTGTTCACTGTTTTTTTTTTTAAATCATAGAATCATAGAATCATAGAATCATAGAATCATAGAATGGTTTGGGTTGGAAGGGACCTTAAAGATCATCTAGTTCCAATCCCCCTGCCATCAACAGGGACACCTTCCACTAGACCAGGTTGCTCAAAGCCTCATCCAACCTGGCCTTAAACACTTCCAGGGAGAAATCATGCTTTATGTCTTATTTTCACTACATAGAGAAGTCACAAATAGGGATATTTTAATGAAAATTTAAAAAAAAAAATTATTCCTGTTGCAAAAATACATGGATCAGGCACTTGAGCAAAGATCAATCTATTAAGCTTTCCTTGGATGGGTCAGTGGTAAAACTTATGTGTAAGCTTCTGTGCTTTCAAGAAAAGGAATATAGGAAACAGCTGATTTTACATGGCAAAAATCACTGATCAAAATTCTTAACAGTGATGGAAATCTGGAAGACTTTCACTTGTTAGTCTTATCAAAATACTTCAGTATGGGACAGAAAATATCTTTTCTTCCCTCCTTATGAAGTCACTCGTAGTTTTATCACTTTCTCCCCTTTTTCCAAGTTTGCATGGATACTAAGCAAACTAACAAATTCATCTTTACAAAGCCAGTTCAAAGTTTCCCTTACTTAAAAAGTACGATATCAAAACTGTTGAAATTTACTCTACTTATTTACAATGAACTAAGAAATATTCAAACTCCATTTATAGGAGAGCAGAATGGAAGTCTTGTAGTGTTCTGGTACATGTTAGCCTAGTAATACTACCCAAAAGGTTTAGTCAGAGAGCAGTTTTACCGTGATTAAATCATTATTACATCCTTATGCATTCTGAGTCCTATGCTGTAACTTGGAATCCTGAAAGAATATCATAAACTACTCGGGAAACAATGTTTTAGAGAATTGTGGAGGAAAACAGAGATTACAAAACATCTGCTACTTTTACAGCAAAGCCAACCTAAAGCTTACACATCTGATCTGAAGAATTATTTTTCACCAGAAGACACTGAACCACAGCCTTATCATTGTACAAGTCCCCCATGTCCTTCTGTGACAAAGGTGTTTAAAGTGTATCTGACTGCACCTAGAAGTGGAAGAGAATCTTGTTTCTAGTGCTCTGTACTTAAATGAGTGTCTAACATTGCCAGAGACCTCAAATGGCTGCATCCAGGATCTGTTGTGCTAGGAGCTGCGTAATGCAGACGTGTAAACAATAGCTATTTAGAAACAGTTTTGCTGCCAAGAACACTCAAATTTCAGAACAGTGTATTGAAAAGTTCTAATAAATCATGTGTGTATAAATTTGAGGCACATTGTTTATGAAATTAGTTTTTAAAAAAATATACACAGTACTCAAAAAATTACTGTTTTTGAATACTTATGTATACATCAATGAAATACAAGCATTCCTGACTGCAAAACTTCTGATTCCACTGTATCAGTCTGGAATTCATGAGAAGTGAAGCAACTGATCCATTTAGTGCATGTATTAAAATATGGAAACCTTGATGATAATTTATACTAAAGTCCTTTGGTGAGTTACGCTTTACTGATTCAATGTATGATTATGAATACTATTTCAAAAAACATTTTGACAGTGAAAGCATTTTTTCTTTTTTTTTCTTTTTTCCTTTTTTTTCCCCGAAAGAATGGGAAATGCCTTACTAAAATTATGCTAAAATCCACAGATGAATTATTTTTCTAGATAAATTTGAGAAGGTCAGCATATATGCATAGGATTAACACTTTTTACAGTTTGTGAAAAGAGAGCTCATTAAAATTAAAATTGTCATTTGTAAGGATACAGTAAATTGCAGGACTGTGGTAAGTTTGTTTTGTTTTTCCTTGGATAGTACAAACCTGACAGGATGATCTAATACCTGTAGCATGATCCCTCCAAAAGGGTTGATGCATTCTATGGGTAAAATTAAAGTATTTTAAATTTTTTTTATATTCCTTGGTAAGTTAAAGTACTATCATTACCCAAACTAAAAAGGAGATTGCTTTGTTTTGTACAGCAGTTTATTTTCTCATTGGAATATGTCCTTATAAATTTTTTTGTTCCATTTGAAGGGCACAGCTGGTGGATCTTTGCTTCAGCTTGGACTGACATCCTGTGTGTGGTATACAAAGTTTTAAATCCCTTATCTTAGTTTGCCTTTGGGATAAAGAAATAAATGTAGTTTTTTGTAGGTACTTTATATCAGGTGGAAACCAATTACTCATTTGAACTTTAATTCTGAGAGCTTTAGTCCCATTGAGAAGATGGAGCATGTTTGAGATTTATTCCTAGTTCAAAGTGTACCTCAGCCAGGTAGCAAGTGAGATATTGCTATGAGGGAAGGTTTTAGTGGTCTGCAAAATGAACTTCTGCCTGTTGTTAAGAGGAAATTAGAGGGGAAAAAAAAAAGTTGAAACAGTTCATACACACTAGTGAAGATGTGGAAATTAGCAGTTTCAAAAAGTAAATCAGATACTTTGTCCATTGTTCCTATGGAAGGGCTACTGAGCTCCTAGGAAAAACCCAGTGTACTTACAGATCTGTTCATCTTGGAAAATAATTAAAACCAGAGCTGGCAGAGGCATAAATAACATGAGACCTTCAATTCCTTATCTAGGTTACAGGAAATTTAAAATGAGATGCAAAAGCCTACTTAAAAATGGGTAACCTGACGAAAAATAAGGTCACTTATGAAGTGTAATTGAAAAGTCATATTTATTCTTACAGTAGCTATAGTTGTGGTGAAATTTATTAAGCCATGTTTATGAAGCATCTTTGAATTTCTTGGGTGGAAGTAGAGTATTTTGATTAGTCATAGAACATGAAGGTCTTGAGAATAAAGCTGGAATTTTTTTGCAAAGAAGTTTCAACAACTGCAATATACTCCCTTCAGTGGCAAATACTCTGGACTTCCTTCTACTGACTAAATTTAGAATCCAGAATTGTTATTGCTGATGTTGAATGAAACAAATAATAGAGCTTGACTGGCAGGAACCATGGTGGTCTTGCATTCATGACAGTTTTATTTGGTTGAGGGCCTTTTTTTTTTTGTTTTGTTTTTTAGTCAAGAGGTATAGGAAAGGCATTTGCCATTCATTTTAACCCACTAAGTGTGAAGTTTGCTCATAAACTATAGGAAAGGGACTGATGTATAGGCATGTGACATCAAGCACACTAGTCTTATTTTGCTAGTGACCAGTAGATCATGCCCAGTTAAGAATGTGGGCAGACAGTAGCAACACAGCTTGTGTGTCAATGAGACTTTAACAAGGAGATTCCCAAATGGATCTTCCATGTCTTAAGAACAATTAATGAAAACCTTTATCTGATGAGCTTAAATAATTTAGCTGTAGCCGTTTGGAAAACAGGAGTAATAATCCCTATTGGATATTTGATATGAACTTTGGACTGTGTTTTATTCAAGAGCTCATCAGTATTTTCGAGTACTAACTCCATCCATATTACAGGATGATAATATCTCCTCTGCATATCAGAGACTTACTTATTTGCCATAATTTCTTTAATCAAAACTACTACAGTGAGAAATATTTTATTATCTAATCTGTCCCTTTTCCATGAAGTATTATTTTCTAAAATGTTTTCTAACATTTTTCTACAAGTGTCGAGCAAGTTTCTACTTTTTTTTTTTTCTCTTCAGACTATACAGTTATTGAATTTAGACCCCTGAAAGAAGGTTTTTATTTTTCTCCTTTTCAGGTAAAATCGCCCCTTTCATTATTCATGGGAATCTTACAAATTTTCTCCACTTAGATAATTTTGCTGATTGTACAAGTATTACCTGTACAGTTGCCTTCCATTAATCACTCCAGAAGAACTGTGTTGGTCTTTGCAAATAAACTCCCTTTTGCTCAGTCTCTATTACAGTTAAGTACTACAAATAAATGCAATATTACAGATGTAATCCCAATGATAAAGGGTCTCTTTACCTTTCTCTGAAGAAATTCATCCATGTTCATAGTTCCAATGGTGTCTCTCAGGTCTCAAACTGCAAAAAATTTACTTCTAATGAGCTCTCCCCTATTACTTCTGATAGAAATGACAAGCCTTAATTATACTGCTTTCCAGTGCTCTTTCTAATTCACCATTTGAGTTTTGAAGTAACTGTCTTCAGATAACTTAGTAGCTGCTTTCCTACACTACTGTTTTCTGCAGCTCTGCCTCTTTAGGTCCATTTCTAATACACTTCTAACCTCACAGAGGTAAGAATAATCTGTGAACTTCATTAGCAAATTGCTTAGACCTACTTCAAGATAGTTGCTGTGATGTCATATATAAGAAATAGTTTATTGTTCTTTTCTGAGTGATTGCTGGTGTGCCCTCTTTCCTATTTGATGCATTTTTTCTTACTCTACTTTCTGTTTGAAGTAATTTTGCTTGTTTCCAATCACATGTGAGTAGTGCTCCACACTAATGTATTTTACACGTAGGAGCGGATGAGATATAATTACATATTTTACTAAAATTTAGCTAATGAGATGACTGCATTTAGAAATACTTGTTTAGAAATACTAAGTAAAAAGTGGTAGTGGTATGTGTAATTAATCCTCAGGTAAAGGTTTAAGTATGCTGTAAAAAAATAAGTATGTACTTTATTCATAAGGCTGGGAACTGATGTAAAGAAAGTTGCCTGTAAGTGTCTAAAGATCACTGAAAGGCAAAGTAATTTGCTTGGAGGTAGAACAAACCAATAATAAAATTTCACATAATTGCTAGTAAATACACACTATTTCCATTTAGTTTCCTGTTATTTCTTGTAAGTTTCTAGGTGGCAGGCTAATATGCAGTTGTAATTGCCAGCTCATAAGCTTATTCTATTCCTTCCACTTCCTCTCATTGTCTCACAGATGTTAACATTGTTTTTTAAAAGGCTTTATATTGTGTTCCCTTCGCTACTCTTATATGGTTTAGAGCATCTGATGGCTGGTTGCCAACAGACGACAATTAACTTTCTGTTATCATAATTGCTTCTTTCACATTTTGAATTTGCAAATTTCCAGAACTTTTAGTTTATCCGGTTGGAATACTTTAAACTTACTCTCCACCCTTTCCTTAGCAAGTAATGATTTTTCATCTGCCAGTTTTAGATCTTTTTCATCTGCTCTCTTTGTTGAAGAGAAATGCTGTCAACTTAAAGTCTTCTTTTTTCAGGTTAGCTAGGTCCTAATATAAGATGTATTGAACCCATTACAAAATGCAAACTGTAAATTCAATATAGAACCTGTTAAATGTTGCAAATCATATCTGGATAACCAGGAGGCACATAGAATCCCAATTAAATTCTCATGTCCTTTCTCCAAGGGAAGCTACTGTTGAAGTCTTTCTCTCTTTCTCTTTCTCTTTCTCTTTCTCTTTCTCTTTCTCTTTCTCTTTCTCTTTCTCTTTCTCTTTCTCTTTCTCTTTCTCTTTCTCTTTCTCTTTCTCTTTCTCTTTCTCTTTCTCTTTCTCTTTCTCTTTCTCTTTCTCTTTCTCTTTCTCTTTCTCTTTCTCTTTCTCTTTCTCTTTCTCTTTCTCTTTCTCTTTCTCTTTCTCTTTCTCTTTCTCTTTCTCTTTCTCTTTCTCTTTCTCTTTCTCTTTCTCTTTCTCTTTCTCTTTCTCTTTCTCTTTCTCTTTCTCTTTCTCTTTCTCTTTCTCTTTCTCTTTCTCTTTCTCTTTCTCTTTCTCTTTCTCTTTCTCTTTCTCTTTCTCTTTCTCTTTCTCTTTCTCTTTCTCTTTCTCTTTCTCTTTCTCTTTCTCTTTCTCTTTCTCTTTCTCTTTCTCTTTTCCCTCTCCCTCTCCCTCTCCCTCTCCCTCTCCCTCTGCTAGTTATGCTGACTACAACTTGCTTTTGCAGTAATGCTGTCTAACCTATAATTCTGCATTTTACATTTGTGCATTTGATTTTTCTGCCTAAGGGAGCATTTACACTGGTAAATTGTAGCAAGACAGAGTATAAATTTATAGCCCACCAGCTTCTATATGTTAGCTTCCCCTGTGGATACTTGTAGACTTCACTAATGCTGGCACTGTGCAACAAAGGGAGTAGAAGACGTCACACAGAGCTATACTTACTGATTAGCATGAGCATACTCATGAAAATTTAGCATGCAGTAGGAAGTGTAAATTCATGCTTTATTTTGCTAACCTGCTTGTGTAGACAAGCCCCAAGTGTAGTATTCTGCACTTGTCTCTATTGAATTTCCTGTTATTGATTTCAGACCCTTCCCCATATTTATCAAGATGGTTTTGGTATTCAATAATGTTTCCCTCTCCTTCCCTTTTCCCTTTCAAAGTTAAAACATCAACCTTTCATAGTCTTTAATGATATCGTAAATCATTAAAAGATGGCACAGTTGGGGTCTTAACATTGCCAGAATAACTAAGATAGCATGTTTACTGTTGCAGTTTTCAGACTACACTCACACAAATTTGGACAAATGAGTATTTGGTGACTAAACAGAAAACTTGCCAGATTATTCACCAGAAGATACAATTTTCATGTGCTGAGGGAATGAGATACTTTTATCATTTGAGGAGGAAGGAAGGTCATAAACTTTAAACCTAAAGTACAGATTTATGTGTAAAGTCAAGGCAGAAAAGTGTTTCCCTTGGAACTAGCAACAATTCATTCTGATATTAATAACTGAAATAATTCTCAAGAGGAGGATATCTATAGTCTCTTTAGGATTTATACTGACAGTTCCTAATGGATTAGGAGTAGCCCTTACCTCTGACCTGTTAGTATTATGTGTTACAAATGCAATCTTTGCCTGCAACAGAGATTACAATGTGGGGAAAAGGTTTATGTATAACAACTCCTGTGTTTTAATGGATGCCACACACCTGAGAAGCTATGCAAGGTTGCATTATATGTTAATACTATCATACTATCAATACAATATTATCCTCATCAAAACAAGAATTTTGAACTTTATACATATTATTTCATTTTGATCGTCATTAAATTTCGGTCATTTAATTTAAACTTAATTTGATCCTTCTTTACAAAAGTTTAACTGCAAATATTTGGAAGACAAGGCTCACCTATGGCTACTCTTTACAATGTTTTAATATTAGCTGCCATCTCTCTGTTTACCTCTGATTCTAACGTGGTTATCATAACACATAGAGCAGCTTCATGTGAAAACAAACGTGCAAGTCTGTTTGGTTACTTGCAGACAGAGACAGACTTCACCAGTGCTCCGATTTAAATGGATATGAGGAGGAGGCCATATAGTTGCATTAGCACACTCTCCTGTGCTAATAAACCTCTGTGATGGGTGAAAGCATCATTGATACAGTTGCACAGCTTTTGGGCTGGAGGGAGGTAAGTTCACAGGACAGGCAAAGTCAGTTCAAGCCTGGCTGTAAAAAAAACACATGAACAAATTTGTGGAGTCTGGATTAGAACTGAGGAAGTGATTTCATTTAAACCTGGTCTCCTTTCTGCAGATTGTTGGTAGAAGAAGTTTTCTGTTCCTTTTTCTCCTGGCCTGGTGTCTCCAGCCACTCAGTGTTATCTTTTACTCTGAATCAGATTTCATGACAGCTGCAGTTTATGTTGGATCAGCCCTCAGTCCTTTCCTTCAAAGAACTGAAAAAAGATTTCCCTTTTAAAATATACAGGTTTCACCTTCACCATTCCTATCAGAACCATCTAGTTACAACACAAGCTTAGAAAGTGGAAGACGTTAATTCAGTTTTCTACTCTGTCAACTTCACCACTGTAGCTGCATTTTCTAAGGCTACAGCTCCTGTTCTTTTCTGTTCTATGTGCTCTGAAAAATCCTACCAGATTAATTGTCTCCAAGGGTTCAAGAAGAGAAATGTCTCAGGCTTAGGCATATGTTCATTGTGGTCAGTACTTAAGCAGAGTAGGAGCTTTCAAATGTCCTGGAGTTTTATTGTTAGAAATTGTGAGAAGTGTAGATTTTACCTCCTCTCCTGACAGATGTCAGCTGAACAAGGGCAATTTTGGCCTGCAGCCTTTGGGGAAGGGAGTCTATGAGGCTCTTCAAGGTGACTGTATGGTCAGTGATCAGCTAAGCAAGAATTTTATGGAAATTTTGGATTTAGTGACATGAGCACAAGCTTCATGGATTTCAAGGTGCATTTGTCCTTCTGTGAACCTAACCTCTACAGCTTAATTAAACAGAGGAAAGACCACTTACATTGCAATGGAGGGCAGTCTCTCTCTATTTACTTATTCACTGATTAGTCAATATAATCAGAATTTATTTGCAGTGTTGTTCACTATTAGAACTAAAATACCCATTATTCGCAGTTGCCTCACAGCCTGACTAGCATAAATTGGCTCATTTCCTGCAGATATTCTGTCAGAGGTGGGTTCTTCCACTCTTCAATTATTTCTATTTCTGTTGTTAGTCTTGTTAACCATGAGCCTAAGGAGGGGACAGTGTGGAACCTCACCTTTCCAAGGACTATGCTGCTGCTACGAGACAATGACTGCTGAACAGCTCTTCCATGTTGCATTGCATCAGCTCTTGTATCCATATAGTCTCTTCTCACGCATGCTGCTTCTTGCTGTTTAAGGAAGGTATGTCTGCCTCCTTTTCCCGCCCATGGGTGTTTCTGTATGCTCTGTGTGAAAATTCTTACACTTCCCTCTGTCACCTGCACCACTACTGTAGACAATTATGTAAGGGTCTTTATTGCACATATTCCACTTGAAGAAAAGCCATTTTTCTGAAAGATGATAACATTTCTTCATCTACAATTACAGGTCATTGTTTTTGAAGTTTCTGAAAAAGCTATTGAAGAGAATCATTATTGCCAATCTTTTCTTTGTAAGTTTGAACTATTAAATATCCTTAGTGTATTGAAAAAATCATGTACAGACAATCTGAATCATGAATAGTAGTTTAGAAGGTCAGTGGACTGAAAATAAATTGCTGGTTATAAGAGATTTGACTGTAAACTCTATCTGGCTGCCAATCATTTGAAGTAACTGAACTGGATATCATCTGCAAATGCATACGGTGTGTTTGATTTAAGAGTTTATATTATCTTCTGTGTATATTTTCTACTATAGAATGAGATATCATGCTCTAGCACTTCACTATTCAGGCAAGTCACATTGCATCATTTTAACAGAGGTCATAGTTACAAGGTCAAATTTACTTTAAGGGATTCAAGTCTTCTAAGTATTCACGTTAAGTCAGTATTTGATCTGTATTTCCTATCATTCTTTAATTAAAACACTGACATGATTCGAAGAACTCAGTTTTGGAGCAGTCTCACATACATACCTGACTGTTCGTGTAATACCTAACTTCAAACCCACTGAAATCTGTGACAAGATGCACACTGGAGTCACTGGATTTTTTGTCAGGATTTTAGTGAATACTACCACAACCCCAAGACATCACAGGCTACAAAAAGGTGTAACTGTCTCATAGACTAACATTACTGAATCTTCTCAATGAGATGGACAAGATAGCCAAACCAGTCTTTCCTTTCTGTTTTTGAGAGGCAAGATCTAGTCAGTGGATATATTACTTTGTGGCTTGTCTTCCTCATCTTCAAAACTAAACACCTCTTCATCCCACTCCCAGGGAACATAAAGAGTGTGGTCTTGATAGCGCAACAGGAACAGTCCTACAAAAGGTTCTGTCTCCCTTCAGACCATTTCAAAAAGAGGAATGGAACTATTGCTTTTTGACATTTGTTATACAGTTATTTTTTTATTACTTACTATTTATTACTTACTATTTACATAGTGGGATCTGTGATCTCATCTGTTGTGCAACCATAGACACAGACAGTCTCTGTCCCAAAAACTAAACTGAGATGGGAGCTTGAAAGTGTGTATTATGGATAATAAAAAGGAAGGCTAGGGAGGAAGAGGAGGAAAAGCTGATATGGAGATGTTGTCTAGTATCTCAAAACTATCTAAAAGTTGTTGCATCCTATTGCTAAGACAAAATGTATATCTCATAAGTATGCTCTAAACTGATCTCATCAAATACATGATACCTTGTAGGCTTGTAAAATGAAAACCTCAAGGACAAGCACAGAGGTATACAGTAAAGCAACACTCAAGAGAAGAGCAACGGAATAATTGTGAAAAAGAAATCCAGCATGAAAGCAAGACAGAAAAATAGATAATAAAACCTGCCATCCTATTCCAGTAGCTACAGGGGGAATTTCTGTATTGTGCTCCTTTATATATTGTAGATAAACCTCTGTGTTTAAGCCTCTTTTGGTTTTCACATCTATTCTCTGTGCCCTTTCACCTAATGGGTCTTCCTGTCCCAAAAGGAAGACGCATCTGAGTGTGTCACTTTTTTTTTTTTTTTTTTTTTTTTTTTTTTTTTTTTCTGTGTAACTTAATTACTAAATGGCCTGATCTCATCCTGACTGGAAGCTGGTCTTAGTTTTGTTGCAGTAAGGGATCTTGCAGAATGCTACTACCCATGTTCCAGGTTCAGTCTGATTCTCTCTACCACAGTATATGTCAGTCTTCTGAACTCCTTTTCTGAGATGCTTAAACATATCTTTGCACCTAGCAACATGCAGCTTCTGACCACCAAAGACCCCTAAAGGCCACCTCAAGGTTAGATATTTTCTCTGTTGAGCACAACAGTACCTCAGCAATTGTCTGAATGGTCAGAGGCTGCCACTTGAATGTGACCCTTGCCAGTGCTCTCAGCAGGTCAAACTGACTCATACCAATAAATTCATTTGAGAAGGAAGGATTGTTAGCAGGGACACATATCTAATTGGCTCTAGAGTCTCAGCTAGCTTTGACAGCTTTGGCTTGGAGCATGTATGGAGCTGGTGCATAACAGTCACTGCCTGCTCATGGAGACTGGCCATAAATCTTAAAAAGTTGACCCTAAGGATTTATGCAGTTGAAGAACAGGATTTGCAACATTATCTTCTGGAGCACCTTTTGCCAACTTCCAGCAATGTGCCATTACCCAGATGAGATATTAAATGGTCTCATTGCCTTAAATTCCATGGAGTTACATTTAGTCTACAGGTAGTAAAAAATACTCTACTCCTTGAAAGGACTTATGGAACTTTTTTCAGACCAGATATCTGCTACCAGACCTGTTCTCTTTATTGACAGACAGAAGCTGCATGAATTGAAAAGCAACTTCTGTATCTATGAATTGCTGGATACTGTGTTTCACTGACTACTTGAGTTATACTTGGGTAATTTGGCACATATCATGTAGAAAACACAGTAAATTGCTCACTCATGGTTTTGCTAGTGGTGTTTTTATTTATTTATTTTTTTTTTTTTTTTCCAGAGCAATGTAATTTTCTTTTCTGAATTCATTCTACTTACACTAATTTTGCAGTCTATTATCCATTGCAGTCCTTATGATTATCTGAATTTTTAGTATATTTTATGGCAGAAGTTGGTACAAAGCCTGAAAACATTTCCATCATTTATGTATATCCAGACAACTTCAAGTGATTTTCTTCTAACGCAAGTTTTCTCTTTCATAGCCCTAAAGAATGTTTGATACGTTTTTGACAACATACTAATTTTAATGTGTAGCAGAAGAGCTGCTGTGAGTGAGCATACTGTCAGTTTTGTAAAAACATTCAGCACAGCCCACATTTGGATCTGTATTTTTGACACACAGAGTCTAAATACTCCATTCCCATGGAAAATCATCTTTAGAAAACATATTTCAGTTCATTTCACACTGAGTTAATTGTGTAACATACTGTAACCATTACCTTTCACCAGCCACAGTTGCTCATCTAATGGGAAATGATGACTTTAACAAGGAATTATTAGATCTGTTTGATCTGAGAACGCACATGTGGACAATGGGGTCTGCTGGCTGGAACATGAACCATTTTCTTCCCCTATGAGTACATAATTGAATTACAAGTCTCATTTTAGGAAGAAAAAAAGTGTCAGTAAGCCTTATGTTTTGTAGCTAGACCTGCTGAGTGGCAAATTTTATTTAACATTACTAAATAAATATGGGGCATTTATTATTACCTCAAAACTAGTTTAAAATATGTCAGATTTTCTAAATGGAAAGTAGATAGGCAAAACTGTTTTTATTGTTGTTTAGAAAAATTTTGGCCTATTTTTTAATTAAATACTACTACAACCTTAAAATGTAATATTGAGGGTCAGCATCTCAGAGCTTTACTACAAACAGGAGGAACACATACAAGTATCACAAGGTAATGTTCTACACTATGTATAATAAGAATGCAATGGTTTTTCAACAGTGTTGCTTTAAATAAGATGTTTCTGGATTTGTTGCTTGGGGAAGTGAGAGACTTAGAGTCCTTCTGTGAGAGTAATATCTCATGGGAACATAAGTTCTGAATATAACATGTTTAACTACGCCATTGTCATCTACTCTTTACTGGTGGAATAGTCATTACTTTTGTTCTAGAAACTGGGGATGAGAAGTGAAATACCACACCAAAATTACACAGGAATGTAAAGTACAGTTTTCATAAGCCACCGAGAGACATAGGAATTTTGGGTTATCTACTCTGTGCAGCTGTGAGCAGAAAAGACAGCTCTCTTTCCTAATTGAATCTTCTCCCATTCAGCAGTTAGTTATGCCGTTCTCAGCAGGGTTCTTATTCCAAGCAACCATCCCATTTTGAGAGGGTAAATACACTTACTGTAGTGGACCTGAACTAATTCACCTCAGGACCTGAAATAGTACTTCTGTGAAACGTCCCACTGCAAGCTATAGCTGTAGCCCTAAGTCTCCTTGACAGTCATTTGCTAGGGCTTTCAAAATAATTCAGACTTCCAAAACAACAGATTGGTGCTTAGATTCATTGTATCAGAACTGCTGCTGTTTTCACAGCTATAACTACAGCCTAACCTCCCAGGTGTCCAATTCAGTTACGTGTATAGTGTCTTGCAACTGGTGGCTTCAAAGCAGTCAAAGCACTGCTGCAACTTTCCCTGCTGATGAGCTGCTCAGAGCACTAGCTCCAGCCTCAAGGCCTTGAAGCTGGACTATTACAAAAGCTGGGAACATCTAATTTATGAATGATATATAATTTACATAAAGTACTTAACACTTTCTATCTTGTAAACTCTGTAGCAGAAGGGTCAGATTGAAGTCCCTAACAGCTGAAACATCTGCATAAACAGCCAAGTGGCACCAGCTGTGTCTGAAAGAGATACCATAAATGGGAACAGAGATTGAGAAACCAAATTTCATGTGAGATCCACAGTGGGACAAGTTTTCTGTCTTGGTGCTATCCAATCCAGCTCCTTAGTACTTCCACTCTCTGCTCCCACTCTTCCTGTTACCTCTGTGTGGTGGATCCTGGATGCCTACATAGCAGCTTAGTCAAATCTGCCTAGGACCACTGGGAGTGTCCTTGATCAGCTAAAAGACCACCAAACCCTTCAAAAAATGAGACCCAAAGATTTGTGTAAAAGATTGTGCTGCCACATATGAACATGCCCTTTAGGTGTCCCTGTGGATGTCTTTTGGGATAAGTGTGAGGCTGTCTGTGGTCTGCAACTCATACTAGGCTTTCAATTCAGCACAGTTCACACACATGAAAGTAGTGCTCTGCGGATGCAGACCTTGTAGCACCATGAAGTCCCAAAACACCAAGTTACACCTGTGAAGTGGGATGTAGCTGAACTTGGGCATTGCAGACCCACCAAAGGATGGTACTACTGAACTGTGAGCCCAGTTCCTTGTGGCTCCCATTTTGTAATTCCTCCCACTCCCCTGCTTTCATGGGTCCTTATTTGCCAAAACTGGTCTTGAAAGCCCTTGTATACTTCAGATACTTTCTAAAATGAATGCGAGGTACCTGAGTCACGAAATCAGAATCGGTGAATGGTTGAGGCTGAAGGGACCTCAGGAAGTCATCTTGTCCAACCCTGCTCCGGCAGAGCCACCTAGAGCAGATTTTCCAGGATCAGCTCCAGATACCTTTTTAGATCTCTAAGGATGCAGAGTACACAATCTCTCTGGGCAACCTGTGCCAGTGCTCCATCACCCTCACAGTAAAAGTGTTTCCTGATGTTCAGGCAGAACCTTCTGTGTTTCAGTTTGTGCCCATTGCCTCTTGTTCTGTCATTGAGCAACACTGAAAAGAACCTGGCTTTGTCTTCTCTACAGTCTCCATTCAGATATTTATGCACCTTGATGAGATTCCCCCTGCGCCTTCTTCAGGCTCAATAGTCCCAGCTTTACTCATATGTGGGATGCTCCAGTCCATTAATCAATTCTGTGGACTGTCTCCAGCACATCCATATGTCTCTTGCACTGAAGAACCCAGAACTGGACCCAGTACTTCAGGTGTGGCCTCACCAGTGCTGAATAGAAGGGAAGGGTCACATCCCTCGACCTGCTGGCAACACTCTGCCTAATGAAGCACAGGACACATGGCCTTCTTTGCTGCAAGGTCAAAGTCACTTACATTCTTACAAAAATGTACCTAAAGGTACACAAAATGCTGTTTTTTCACTCCTTGCCTAATCTTCCAAACCCAAATAATGAAATATTATTGCATGTTATTTTATTTTTAAATTTCAAACCAGCTGAACTAGGTCTTGGAGTCAGAGAAGAACAAGCAGAAATCAAAAGTTGTATTGAACCTCACACAGTACTACACTCTGGTGTACCTTTACATGTCAGGGTGGTTCCATTTATTTCAGTGGGACCAGCCTTGTATGGATAATGCCTCCAGAATACAAGAAATTACTCCATCCTCTCTCAGCCTTCTTTGTCTAAACCTATGTGCAAATAATGACTAGTAATGCATTTTGAAAGTTGCTAAATGAATCCTATTTAAATCCCAATATGTTAGTGTTTGCAGCAGAATTTGACTGATTTCATCAGACCTAAAATGCTTACAATGCAAACACTGGATTTTCAGTACCTCCAGACATGTACGCAAAATAAAAATTTGATAGAAATATAATCTATGTCCCTCAACAGTTTATTTACAAAAGTCTCAAATGAGTCTTCTAAAATTATACATTCTGATATGAGGTCGGATTTTCAGTAAGGCAAGGGTCTCACATCCGTCTTGTAACCAGTGTTGGAGGTTACTGATATTAACCATTCACGAAATGTTGTACAAATACAAAGTACCCAACATTTCTGTATTCAGTGAAGGCAGCATTTAGTGGAGTAAAGCTATCTCATTGCTCTCTTTCAAGGCCACTATGTTGTCTTTTGAATATAAAGACAATATAAAGTCATTCTAAATTCAGTAAGATATATTTTCCTCTGAAATGGTATTATTTTGATTCCTCTCTCACTTTCTGCATTGGCTTTGAGATTCACTGCCTCTTAGAATATGCTACCAGAAATGCCATTGCATTTCTGGGCAGCTTAATGGAAATATTTTTTGTAGCTTTGATTTTTCTTCATTACATTTTTATTTATTTAGCTTATATGATGGAACACTAGTAAATTGGACTTTGCTTATATTCCATATCACATTGGTTTGAATTACAATGCTCAAACCTCCCAGTAAGCAAAAGTGGAGAGATTACATCTTTGATAAGATTTCAATACCCTCTTGTAAGTAATATTAAAATTGACTCTCTGAATATAATCAAGAATTTGTCCAGTTATCTTTAATTGATCTCCCTAGAAAGATAGTTCAAACTGCAAATGAAATTGAAGTACATTACAAATCAAAGCAATAATATAAAATCAGAGAGTAAAACAAAATTACAATTTGTGCCTATCTTGGACCTTAGAAGTTATAACTTGTCTCTTAACTGACAGGAGAGGTCATCTGTTTATGAAAACAGTAAGTAAAGTGAGATATCTAAGACAAGATAAAATTACATATTCAATGTCAAGATGTTGAAAAATGTTTTCCTTCTACGTAGGTGTGGTTAGGCTTGATAAACCTATGAAGAAAATCTGTAACGAAAGTAACATTTCCATAAATGTTATCTTAGGCATTACCAATCACAGTGGATGCAAGATATTTAAATTTCATTGTCACCTTTACTTGAGATCATTCTAGTACTCTAATTTTAGCCTCTTGCTGTATTTGATGCAAGGCTGTAGGCTAGACCCCCAGGCTCCAGTTATCTAAAAAGTTTATAATCTATTAGACCAGTGGCTTATAGGTAGGTTTTTGGAAAGTCCCTCAAGGTCCCTTCTTTTATGAGGGTATGTGCATAGTCTTGTAGTCTTTGCAGCCATCACCTTTCTGGATAGGGTTCAAGATACACAGTCTGTTGTTGATCCTAGCGTGTGCTGGTGGTCTTGCATAGATTTGGCCAACTCTTAGCAGTTTCAGTTCATAATTTCTTGTAGATTCAACAGGACCTCTGCTCACTGGAGCATACCAGTTCTTGGGAGATTGTCACATGCTGCATTTCAGCATACCCTTTTAATCTATTCAGCCTGCTGTTTTCCACTTATTATTTCTTCATCTGTACCCATAGATATCTATAGAAATTATTCACACACTCACACAGAAGGGGTGATACTTTTTTCTTCACTAAAACTTCGCTACTTGGATAAGTGCACATGAGGAAGATGGTGAAGAGGTTTTCCTCTGCAGCCTGCCAAGAAGTGATAATCAGGTTTATGAAATAACTTTCAACAGTACTGACACTTTCTGCAGATGCTATTTATGCTAAATCTCTCCAGTGAAATCACTGACAGGTTGATATATATATTTCTAAGTAGTTCTAGCTGTATGTTTATGTTGATATTCATGTGACTGCATCTTGGTAAGTCATTATTTTGTAGGTTATAAAATGGTTGCTTCAATTATTTTATACCTTTGTCATATGCCATGTGTTGGTGTATGTGTAGGTATGTAAGAGAATAAGGAATTACATGTAAATATATTGTAAAAGTCTCTTTGATTAGTAGCGCATTTACAATGATTAAATGTCTCATCTTATTGCAAATAAATCAAAATGCTTAAATACTTGGTACAGTATGCTTAATATCATTATTCATGATCTGTGCTATTTGAACACTTAAACTCCCACAACCCTGGTCCCCTTCTGTATTAAGGTACTGTGCAAACCGTTAAATCAGAACTTTCTTCTTTTGCTCATTTACTGTCAGTGATATTTTGCCATGGATAAAAAGGAAGAGGAATGTATGTTCAAAGTATCTGCATGCAATTACAAATGCAACTTGACAACACAAATACCTCAAGATCATATTCCATATTTCTGTTAGATATAGGATTAAAGAATCCTTGGAAAATTCAGAATGGAAGGAGCCTTCTGCTCATGGTCAACTATGAGCTCAGCCCAGGATACTCAGGGTGCTATCCAGTTGGTTCTTGAAAATCTTCAAGGATAGAGACTACTTAAACTCTCCGGGTGAACTCTTCTATTACTTAGCTGGCCTCGTGGTGTAAATTGTTTTCCTTACATCTAAGTTGAACTTCTGTTGTTTCAACTTATGTCTATGTTATCCCTTCAATATGCACATGTGTAAAGAGCCCTTCTTGATGTCCTCCTTGTATTTTCTGACATTCAGGTTCCCCCTGAAGACATCTCTTCTCAAGGCTGAACAAGCACAGTTCTTTCTGTGGCATTTTAATGAATAGTCATGATGTTCTTATGCAGAAACCTGAAGCAAATATGTTTTTATATTATTTGACCATTAAATCAGTTTTTGTTGAGCCTGTGTATGGCTGGTTGCTATGAGGTTTATACTTACATTGGATGCACTGTGTTGAAAGGTCAATTACTGCTGAAATAACTATTTTTCTTAATTTTTTTGCAGTGAAAAGAAAGTTGAGTGAGAAGTTTAGAATGATGAGAATAGAGAGTTCTTTGTTTTTTTGCTTCTTATGGTTATGAAAACCATGAAATTACAGAGAGTAGCATATCTGACAGCTATGATTACCAAACAGAAACAACAAAGAGATAATTATAATATTATTCTGAGTTACGGGAAAGAGGTGAAATCCATTCCTGAATGGCTGACAGTCATTACAGGTCTGTAAAGTCCTGCAGTCTCCATGATGGAAAAATTCTTAGATGCAAGAAATGGCATTTTCGACATTTCCTCTATGAGACTCATCCAGGAGAATTTTGAGACAAACAGCAAAACACTTGAGCTGGTCATATTCCTTTACAAATCTTTTCAGATTCTAATTTAAAAGGATTATTCAGCAAATGTAGTTATTCCTTTCTGATTCACTAACAGACAAGGTAACACTGATTATCCAAATCAATTCATAGTTCTTTCAAATATTGTTTGAAACAAATTACTTGATGTCTAAAGCAATTTTCACTCTGTACAAAATATACAGAGAATACAATCTCTGCCTTGAAGAGGTCAGGATAAATCTAAGATGGGTCACAATGAATGCAATAAATAACAAGGCAAGGAGAAGAAAAAAAAATAAATGATAGGGGTGAAAATGTTTAATAGTTTCATGGCTTGTCACACACACACATACAGAGCTTGGTAGTTGCAAATTGTGTAGAAACTTTGCCTTCTTTTATGTGCCTGGTGAGATGGTTTATTTCATGTCAGTATGTAAACAAGCTGATGCAGGTAAAAGTGCTACATGTCAATCCAGAGATTCTGGCTTTCAGTTGTGAGAAAGGTATTTCCTCACACGTGCTGGGCAGCTACAGTTTTTTTCCCATTTGCTAGGCTGATAAAGCATCTGACTAAAGGAAGTCCTGCAAATGTTCTGTGTATTAACATCCAGTACAAAATACAGAATTTAATTTGTGCTGTAAAAATACTTGCATTTTTCTCTCTTTCCATCTGCATTATTCTAGTCATCTGTTACACTGGAGAACTTTGTTTTTAACATTGTCAATATCACACTGTACAACCCACAGTTCAATGTACTTCTTGTGTTTGTTATATTTAAAATTTGCTAGGGTTTATTCTTTAAGACCTATACAATGAGTGAGGCTTTTCCATTCGAAGTATATTAAATCAGTTCTGTGTCTTTAGTCTGTCAATATGTTTAGAAAGAATATTCCACTTCTGCTTGGAAATCTAGAATTTCAAGGAACCGTTTGTAGAATGATCACTTGTTGTCAAAGAAACTTTCAAACTGAGTGATAATATTTTCGTTTTGCATGTTAATCTCACCCTTTATCAGAAAACTGAATGTGTACATTTGATTAAAGATGAAAGACCCTGCAATGAACACTCCAAACTCCTAATGACAGTTGCTGTGTCCACAGTGCAACTCAAAAAAGTAACATAAAAGTCCATTAAAACACGCTCACCAAAACCTCTAGAGGCCAAAAAACACAAAAAGGGAGGAAACAATAACATTAAAGGTTTCTGACAAGTGGTTGGGGTCAAATTATTTTGAAGGTAGAACATTCAATGGGAACATTAGGGAACTTTAACTTCCCAGTTATAGTTTGGAGAATAAGTGCTGCTAAAGGTAGTAGGATTGGTGTGTTTTCCTATGTGCTATTAACACATAGGACTATCTATTTCTTAACCTAGTAATCATAAAAACAACAAATGGGAATGCTATTTGCTTTTGATGAGTAATAGAGATCTTTTAGAGGGTCAGCCAAAGAAGATAATTCAGTAATTATAATAAAAGAAACAAAAACAGATTTATGATTTATAACATTGAACTCTGGAAGCAATCTGGACAGAAAAATCTCAGAGGAGCCTTAGCATCTTTAGCATCATACAATAATCTTGTATGGGTAGCTTAAATAAGAGACAAAAAACTATAGGATGAATTGAGGTGTATATGACTGAAAATAATCTCCAGAAGTGTAGTAAATGCATATTGTACAACAGAAAAATGTCAGTTACAAGCATAAAATAAATCCATAATAATTGACTGGAGAATTACAAATATTTTACTACATGTAGCACCACAGCTATGAAACAAACTACTCACTTGCTGATATGATCTCAGTATTATGTTATACAAAAAATTTTGGGAGTATTTTAAAGAAATAGAAAAATTAAAGACATAAAGGAAAGCAGAAAAAGTGATAATATATTGAAATGAACTTTGATGATGACTAGGTTTGTGAATGCAGAGGAAGACTGGATAAACTGGAGAAGTCTAGACTTCTCTAAGTTGAACTTTGAGCAGTTAAGAGTTCTAGGTAGTGAAGTCACTGAAGACAGAAAACCTCATGAAAGAATTAGAATCTTTAAGTCAAAGAACACCATTTAAGTTAATCATGTTCATGAAAGGTAAAAATGTACTGGAAAAAGTATATAGAAGGCTATTAGGATGAGCAAATGAATTAGCAGTCTACCTTACTCCAGATTGTCAGAAATTGGCTTGTTTGGCAGAGGAGACAAAGCTTGAGAAGCGCATAAGTATCTTCTATATTTATTTTAGGGGACTGAAAACCAGAGGATTAAAATGGCTTAAACTAAATAAAAACTTAGGCAAAAAAAAAAACCAAACCCCAAACCAAAACAACACCACCAAAACCACAAACAAATAAACCCTTCTTGGAAGGGCCTATAGTAACAGGTGGCAGGCAACCCTAACGGAGCTGCATGGTTTCTTTATCAGTGCTAGCCTTGTTGAGTATACAGTCTAGATACATCACAGGAGAGATTAGTACAGGGATTGTATTTCACTGCACCTGTAAAACATTTGAATGGAAATCAGCTTTGTAAGCGAAACAGGAGACACAAAGGATTAGTGTAACATTTAGGACTGATTTCAGGTTTGACTTGAATACATGGCTATACCTAAGGATGCAACAGTACTCCAGATGGAGCTTTTACGGTGCCTTCCCTGAAAAGATCTGCCAGGCATAGGTCATTCTTAGTCTTTGGGGTCCATTTGAATGGATAAAGAGGCTCTCTTGTTTAATTGTGTTAGTTCACTTGATTTTACTTAATGTCATAGCAGAGCCAGGCTAACACATCTAAAATCATGTTAATTGACCATGTTGTCATGTCCCTACCCCTGATGTTTTTTCCTGAGGCTAACTGAGCCTGAAATGCAGTAGCCTATTTTATCAAGGGCTTTTTAATTGGGTTAAAGTCTCCTGAGCAAACACCACTGAGAGTTCCACTTATAGCTTGAACAAAGGGCTTAAATAACAAGTGCAGAACTTTCACAAACCTTTTGGTACTGGATGGATTTTGTAAGGCAAAAACCCATTCTCAGCTAAAAAAATTAAACATAAAAATGGGTCTTCTGCTGATTAATTGTATTTTAAAATAGCTGGTAAAATGTAAATTGGTTTCAAAAACTAGGCTTCTGAGGGAAAACTTTGATTAAATCCCCAGAAACAATAAATCAGCTATAAAAATAAGCTGAGATACTTTTTTTTCCTTATGTATGCCTTCTTGTGTGTGAAACAACACATATAATATTATCATAAGACAGAGAAATAGCATTTACAAAATTACAGCACCGCTTTATGAATGTGAAATAGAATAAATCAGTTGATCATTGCACTCTGAAAATGACAACATAAAGAAAAACTATTCCTTTAATTTCAAGCAGCATTATCTTCAGCAACAGTAGCTCAATGATTTTGTTCTTTTTAAACAACCAAAGCACATGGTAAGTGATTGATAATGCAGATAATGCAAAGATATTGTAAAGTGATCTCTTCATTTTCTCTGATAGAACAGCTCAGAGGAAATGCACTTTTGGAAGGTATCTAACAGCAGCCATTTTTAGTTATACCTAAATTAAATCATGTGTCTTCACTAATTTCCCTATTAACCGTTCAAAATTAAACCTTCATTTTCTGCAAGAACACCAAAATCTGTAATCACCTGTGAATTATTATGACATTCACACACTTTTTATTAAAATCTGAATAGCCTTCTGCTCTAATGACAACGATGAAGTATGGATAAGGTAACTTACAAAAAGCATAAGAAACGTAAATTGTATATTTGGTTCATTAAAATTACTTTTTATTTACAGTGTTTATTATGATATTATATGTTTTTTACCTGCACTGGAAATATACAGAATGTTGGGTGAGATTAAGAAAATAGTTTATTTCAGGTGTCAAGCTCAGATTTTTTTTCTGTGCTAGAACAAAATAAGTACAGCATGGTCTAGGTCATGAACAGAAAACTTAGGTACTGCTTTAGCATAGATTTTAGATAAGAACAGTGATTATTTGTAAAATAATTGATATGGTCTGGAAAAAGTCCTGCTAAATACATAACAATTTTTTCTAGATGGGGAAGTATTTAAGACCCATAAAGCACACTAAACTTCCTGTCATATGATGCAATGAAGATAAATCAAACTAGTCATATTTAAATAGGTATATTTTTTAATGCTTCTTGGTATTTGAGACTAGGGGGTTTTTTTGGTTTTACAATTTTCTTTTTTTCTGGAATCTTGCCTATACTTGCCTAAAGTGCTATTATTCTAGTCAAACACATTTGTATTTAAGGAATTTGAAATTTTCCGGAAAAAAAAATCCTGTCATTTTTATGCCAAAGATATTTGTATTACCTATAGCTAGGTCTGTCACATCAGCTGAAAATAGTAAAGGTACAATAAAAAGTGATCTCACCAAAACTGACAGGCTCAGTGAAATTCATTTACATAAGTGGAATTGAGGGAAAATTTTCGTCTACTAAGAAACGGAGAACAAAGATCTAGAGTGGACTGGAAACAAGGACAGAGTAGAGATAAAAGAATGAGATCATTAGGTCAAGTCCTTCAATCAGCTAGTCTATTTTTCAGACTCAGGCTAAGTCACTGACAAAAGTACGCTATTACTCTTCAATCACACCTCAAGTCTGAAAGCCTCTTGATGTCTAGAAACTTTGAATTGTTTTGCATGATTTATGCAGTCACATTTCAACTTTAGAACTTTAGTCTTCTCAGCAGCCATTAACTTACAGAAGTAGATGCTAGGGTTAAAGCCAGACCAACATGATCCTATTTTTCACATAGATTTTTATTTTAATTTCTGAAGACTAATCTCTTTGTAAAAGAGGTAACATTAAAAATGCTATGTGAAAAAATTATGTAGACAGAACCAAATCTGCATAACCAAATTGAATTAATTAGAAAAAGTCTTTATACCCTATACTAGGATTTAATATGACTTTGAGGATATGTAATATCTGAGAGATAACATTTTTGAAAATAGGAGGATTATTTTCTGGTTTGAGTGTGCAAAAATGTTATAAATAACTCCTTCCACTCCCAAAAAATGACAGACAATGAATGATGATATATCTGCACATGCATGGGGTAGAATGAGACAAAAAGGTCCCTCTGCAGATCCATTGTCCACTCCCATTAGTCATCTCATTTGGCAAACTGAACATGAATCATTTGTGTCTGGCAGCTCTTATGCAGAAAAGATCACAGCAATAATATAAGATGTTGAAATGCTAAAAAGTCATCCTCCCGGGAGGGCTTTGCCAATTAGGAGAGGACTGAGAAGCCTGTGTTATAAGAGGCAACTCAGTGTGGTTCAGGATCAGAAATGAGAAAGAAAGGTAGGAGGAGGAACAAGAAAGAAAAGAAGCAAAACTGCATAAAAAGAATTTGAGACCAAAAAAATCTAAAAAGCTTTCAAGATTGATCTAGCTGGCTGTATGAACTGAAGTGCGGCAGCTGGTTCCAAAGATCTTGATAGCTGGGTGGCTGCACTTTGTGCAGCTGTGCAGCGTGGGGATTGGACTGGTGTACATGCAAAGCTAAGAGTAAAGGCATTGAAGACAGGAGCCCACAACAGGTGTGTGGTGCTGTGCCCCTATCAAATTCTCTTTCATAGACTACCACTGGTAGCCTTGTATCCAAACGCTTCAGAGTCTCATGTGGATTACCTGTCAAATATTTTGGGATACGGAAATAACACTATTAACCCTTCAGGGAATACCAACACAGAAAATGAAAAGCTAATCCGTCTGTCTAAGAACATAAAGACAGACAGTGGCAGAGCAAGGAACTGATTCCTAAGTTTCCTGCTTGCTTCTCCAGATATGGATAATTTGTTCTTTTTTTCTGGATTTTCTGTCTTGCATCTTGTGACAGTAATGGACATCTTTCAGAAGTCTGCATTTATGTCTGCTTAAGAGTGGGGATGATAACATGGTCCAGGCAATAAAATTATTGCTATTGAATTTTAGACAAATTTTTAATTAATACCTTTTATTGTGTGGAGATATTTCAGTACCATAGCAAAAAATTCTCATGGATGAAACTGAATAAGGATTCAGATTAGATGCATATCATTAGACCTCTTAGCATGCAGTCAATATACTTTAAGCTTTAGAAACTCAGCAAAAGCATAGCAATTTGGATTCCATTTCTGCATTTCTATATAATTAGAAGAATTTCCTTGAAGCTGTCAGAACCTGGACAGACCATGGTGACACAGACAGCAACTGAGTTGCGTACGAACCAGAATGAGGGCAAAACCAGGGTAAAACTCAGGCCTCTCTGAAGACCAAAGCTTTACTGGCTTCAAAATATGATTAAAATTAATATCAGTACGGTGGCTGAGCTCTCAGCTTAGAATAAACCAGCTCCTGGCAACTCCAGTCACCCTGTGTGAGTTTATCACAGTACCGACATCTATGTAGATATGGACATTAAATTTATTTAACTATGGAATTCTTAACTAGTTGCAAATTTGATCAGCCTCTTAAATGTTGCTTTCAAAAACTAGAACATTAAGGCCACGCCTGCTTCTAACATGCAATGTTTCTTTCATATTGCTACAAAAAGATAAAACAATTTCTTAAAGGACTCAGTTGTGCTTAAGTACAAAGTATACAGGTTGCTTACAACTGCTGGAAATACCCTGGATTCCCTTGTTTAATATCAGATAGTGATCTCTAAATGATAAAAGAAAGCTGTGAAACAGAGCATTCCCTCTGTATGAAAAAATGGTTTGGAATATTTTTGTGAAAGATTGTAGTAAGTCTGTTTCCCCTTACTGTGTTTGTCATGCATTAGTATTTAAAAGGTCATTGTTTTTCCAGTGAAAATATTGCCAAATCTAAAAGCTAGGGACAAATTTAAAGAGGAATATCCCCTTAATATCTGAGGAACATTAGTTTTTTGTTTTTCACTTGTAAGTCCCTTGCTTAAACTCTTCTGTTGTTAATTCAAGGAGCAGGAATTATACCAAGAATCCTGTATGAAAAATAATCATGTAGCAGGAAAGATGATATAGCTCAGGCATTACAGTGGGTGACAGTGCTACATGCAAAAGCATTTTCTGAAATGTTTTGAATAGGAAGAACACTCTGTGAGACCAGGATAGGTTTATACACATTTCACAAAACTCTGTTTAGGCTACAGCCATGGCTGTGGATTACATTACCTAAGTCTATTGTCATTCTTGCTGTAAGCTGTCCTCCTTATCTAGCAGTAAAAGCTGCAGTCCTTCTGTGGTGCTTAGTGCGTTAAGCGGGCAGGGAATTTTTTGGGAATGTCAGACACCACTTTTTGCTTCAGTGCTGTAACACTGGGAGCTTATGTGTGTCCAATACAGAACTATAGTTCCCTTCTTCCTGTACATACAAGCACAACATGCCCTGCTGCTTGTGTGATACAGGCTCACCCTGTCATGTGATGTGACACTAAGTGGTTTCTCTGCCAAGTGATGTGATAAAAGCATGTTTTTGATTGTGTGACAAAGTGGGAACACAGTTACATCCATTGGAAGTGGAAAGGAATGTTTTAGCCCTTACACAGACTCTGTGTCTCTGTGCTTCTGTTGGACATAGACATTTGAACCCTGTGATCCAGCACTACCTTCCTTAAGCAAAGCTGGCACAGCTTTGTATGTTATCCATGTAGTCCAGAGGCTTTTTTGCACGTCTCTCCTAAAGACAGAAAGCCTGATGAAGACAGAGCAAATGAAGCTCTGAGATTGGCACGCCCAATTCTTGTTTTCTTAGTTTGAAATAAATCTGCTCCATAATTTTTTAATATTTAAAAATAAAAAGGAAATAGATAGGCATTTAAGATACATACTAAATCAAGCTAGTGATCTGTAAACTAGAAATTCTCTTAGTGTTATTGGTCTGATGAATTCCAGTGGCTCCCAGGGGGCTAGAGGATCAACTCATTATGCTACAAACTTCCAGTTCTCTAAATATGCCTTGCGACAACTCATTGCTGTAGTCTCCAAAGAAACCAGAAAGTTATTATTTCTCATACCACAGATAAAAAGAGTTACATTGTCAAGCATGATCAATATTACATTTATTTGTATTGCATAACTTAACTGATATAACAAGATAAAAATAGTACATATATAATCCTGGTTCTGCTGTTTGAAAAATGGGGGCTGTTGAAATCATGCAGAACTAGATTTTAGGGAAAAACTACTTGCCTTTTTATCTTAGAGGAAGTAAAGCAGAACATTTATACAAAAATACTCAAATGAGCTACATTTATGGGAAAAAAATGCACAAAGTTTACATGTCTAAAACCTGGATGTTTTAGTCAGAATTAAACAGTTGAGCCTCCCTTTATAGCAAATATAAACAAAAATATGTACTCACGATTTAGTCTGATCCATCTATGCCCATTTTAGGGAGATAAATAAAAGTCTAGAGATGTCTTTTTTATCTCCATTGGCTATAGCAGGATCTTTGGGTGACTAGATGAGCCTCACAAACTAAGTTTTGGGGTTCTTAATAGGGGGAGATAAATCCTCCTTGTTGATGAGTCCTCTGGCTGATACCTTGAAAAAGGAATGGCTTCATAGCCCTCTCCAGGCTCACTTGCTCATGCCTAATAGTAAAACTGAATTCAAATTAGGTAGATTTGGCTCAGTTCCATAATGCTGAAGCATTATATTTAATCTTACTCACTGTAAAGGAAGAAAAAAACCCATATATTTTGAAGGTTTTTTTTGTTTGTTTTTGGCAACATTAAAATATTACTTTGAAAATAAAGTTATAGCAGGCCAAATTTTTCATATAGACTTGATATAATGGAAGAGGCTTATTCTTTTTGGGTGGAAAATCTAATGTCCAATCCCTTTTTTACCAGAAAATAATGAATGTCCTAAATATGCAGCATGGTGGCAACTATGAAGATCTACTTTGTTTTGCTTTTTGTTTTGTTTTGTTTTGTTTTGTTTTGTTTTTTTAAATCCAGATTTCAATCTTTCTGAGGGGATAAATGCAGACAGAGAATAATCTCTGGTCTCTTACAGGAGTGCCACTAAAACCAGAAAAATATATTTGATATGTCTTTTTCTTATCTATTGCTGCTACTCAAAATTATAAAGAAATACCTCTCTGCTTTAAATTAGACAGTAAAAAGAATGAAAGAAAAATGTGTAACCATCTTTAATATTCATTGGTGTCATAAATTATCTTGCTTTTCCAATAGAATATGGTTATTTCTAATTAAATGTTTGCAGGCTACTGAATCTGTATTTGCACTTTGCTTTTCAAGCAAAACTTAAAATGCAACGATCCTTGTAATATTCAAGGAACTTACAGGCTAGTTGTCCTGATCCTGCCTTTTGGTCTTTGCTTTATTGTTCTTTAGGTGCCAGCAATGGTCAATCCATTGTGTTTAAATTGTAGGCCATCACTGTCTTTCTCTTTTTCGACTGACAGCACACAGCAGGAGAGAATTTCAAAATGTCTGGCAAACTCATTACTCCTCATAACTACTGCTGTGCTCAGCTAACTGGAGTTGTGGCAGCGTAAGCCTTAAACGGCTGACAGCATACTAAACATCATATTCATTAGCTTTCTTTTTCTTTTTTCACACTTTTTTTTCTTTTTCTGTTAAAAACCGATCTCAGAAGAAACTTTCAGTCACTTGAATGAATAGCAAATCAAAATGTAAGGTATTTTAAAAGGAAAATTTCTTACATCAAAAGTTATCTACATATTGCGGCACATACTGTAGCAATATACTCTTACAATTTCTTGTTACCTGGATCCCTCCTAGATTCAACTACACACATCTTTGCCCCTTTGGTGTCACATTGCTCACGTATGGACGTAAAATACATGTGCAGACACCGCAGTTTTACAGCCACTGTTTGGCTACATATTGAATGTAGGGGCCTTATTTATTTACCAACAACTTGAAAATGAATCAGATTTCTTCTGACACTTGTGTTTATGGTTGATATGACCCTTTGCCACCTAATCTATACAATATCATTGCCTCAAATTTCATTAACAGCCAGAAGCTGCTGCTCGCTGTTGCATGTTTGTGCAAAACCATTATGGGAAGTAAATATTAATAGAGATGCAAAAAACCTTACCAATAAAATAATTCAAACTTATTTTTTTTATAATTTCTGTTATGAAACTCTTGCTTGTGTACTTATGGACCTGAAGAGACAGTTTTACCCATTTAAAGAATATGACAATCATGGTATAGAAGTATGATTAGTTAGTTTTTGACTGCCAATTTAATGAGATCTGCAGCCTAAGTAAGGGAATGCTGAAAGACTCATACTTTCTGTCATCCATAAAAAAAAGAAAATGCTAGGGAAGATAGTACTTTGTTATTCAAAAAAGTTTTTACTAAATGTGCATATATTTCTACAGATTTTATCCCTATCTCAACCTATCTCAAAGTTTTTCATCTTTTTTTCTCCCCTAGTAGAGAGCATTTGAGAGAAGGGGAATTAGGTGGTTATCTGGCACCTGGCCAAGGTCGAACCACCATAGCTGGAAATCACAGAATCATAGAATAGTTTGGGTTGGAAGGGAACTTTAAAAGTCATTTAGTCCAACCCCCCTGCAGTGATCAGGGATGCCTTCCACTAGATCAGGTTGCTCAGAGCCCCGTCCAATCTGACCTTGAATGTTTACAGGGATGGGGCTTCTACCACTTCTCTGGGCAACCTGTTCCAGTGTTTCAACATCCCCATTGAAAGAAATTTCTTCCTTATATCTAGTCTAAATCTACCTTCTTTTAGTTTAAAACCATTACCCCTTGTCCTATTGCTACAGGCCCTATTAAAAAGTTTGCTCCCATCATTCTTATAGGCCCCCTTTAAGTAGTGAAAGGCTGCAATAACGTCTCCCCAGAGCCTTCTTTTCTCCAGGCTGAAAAACCCCAAGTCTCTCAGCCTTTATTCATAGGAGAGGTGTTCCAGCCCTCTGATCATTTCTGTGGCCCTCCTCTGGACTTGCTCCAGCAGTTCCACATCTTTCTTGTACTGCGGGCTCCAGAGCAGGACACAATACTCCAGGTGGGGTCTCACCAGAGCAGAGTAGAGGGGCAGAATCACCTCCCTCGACCTGCTGGCCACGCTTCTCCTGATGTAGCCCAGGATACAGTTGGCCTTCCGGGCTGTGAGTGCACATTGTGAGCTGATGTCCAGCTTTTTGTCCACCAGTACCTCTAAGTCCTTCTCCGCAGGGCTGCTCCTAATCCCTTCATCCTCCAGCTTGTATTGATACTGGGAGTTGCCCTGACCCAGGTGCAGGACCTTGCACTTGGCCTTGTTGAACCTCATGAGATTCACATGGGCCCAATTCTCGAGCTTGCTCAGGTCCTTCTGGATGGCATCTCGTCCCTCAGGCATATAAACTGCACCACTCAGCTTGGTGTCAGCTGCAAACTTGCTGAGGGTGCACTCGATCCCACTGTCTATGTCACTGATGAAGATGTTAAACAGTAGTGGTCCCAATACGGACCCCTGACGGACACCACTTGTCACCAATCTCCAGGTTATGACAGGTTATAAATCTATTTACTGCTTTGGTCAAAAGCCAAGCAGATCATAAGCTCATACCAAATAAAATAATTCGTCTTTTAAGGCACCAGTTGATCCCACAAATAAGTATAATCTCAGTCTGTGAGGAGCACAGCAGTGACAATGGTCAGTCCCACGGCTGAGCGTGTGCGAGGAGGGGACAGGGCGGGTTCCTGGGGCTGCCAGGGAAACCCGCGGGCGGGACGGAGTGTCCCCTCAGAAGTGGCCGAGCTCGGGAGTGGGGCTGAGCCCCGGGGGCATTGCCAGGGGCACCCCAGGGAGTGCGGGTGACCAGGGCAGGCAAACAGGGTGTGGGGTCACACTTTGCGCGGCAGTTCGCGCAGGGAAGGTGAGCAGAGAAGGGCGCTGCTACTGTCAGTCACTGGGATCGACCTCCAGAGCCGAACTGTCCCCAGGGCAGTTTGGCAGAGTGACAAAACTCAGGTTTTTTACACCCTTAGGAGCGTAGATAGCCCATCAAGGTCAAACAAAGGGGGTGTGGTGAGTCGTCTGGAGTTGTCCTGGAAGTTTGAGCAGTTAGTCACACAGGCAGGAGCAGCCATGGTTGTTACCCGGCCAAAAGCTGTAGGCAACAGAAATGTGGTGACCCAGACAGAGGTCCCACGTAAAGATGCAGGTGTCCAGGTCCCTGACTACAGGAAGTGCCAGAGCCTCTCACCTGGAATGGAGGATTGCAGGGACAGCAGCTGTGTTTGCTGTGAGCAGGTAAATGATCTGCTCAGCATGGCAGCTGAGCTGGAAGAGGAAGTCAAAAGGCTGAGGACTATAAGGGAGTGTGAGAGGGAGACAGACTGGTGGGCTCAGGCCCTCCCATCCCTGAGTCAAAGGCAACAGGACCCATGTGAAGCACAGGATCCCCTGTCCTCTTGCCACCAGGTAAGAGGAGGGAACCTAAAAGACAACGGGGAATGGAAACATGGGGAGACAGGAGAATCTCCTGCCAGCCTCCCTTGTCCCCCCCAGTTACCGCTGCACAACATGAATGAGGCCTTGGAAATTGAGGGCCAGGAGAGTGAGCATGGAAAGGAAGATCCACCCAAGAAGACATCCAGGGTGAGTCAGTCACCTCCACACCTCGGGACTAGTTCAACCAAGAAAAAAGGAAGGTAACTGTGGTAGGTGATTCCCTCCTGAGGGCCCCATATGTCACCCAGATCCCTCCCACAGGGAAGTCTGCTGCCTCCCTGGGGCCCAGGTCAGGGATATCAGTAAGAACCTCCCTGGCCTGGTGCTGCCCTCAGACTACTACCAGCTTTTGGTCAGCCGAGCTGGTAGTGATGAGATTACAGAGAAAAGTCCAAAAATGATTAAAAAGGGCTTCAGATCATTAGGGAGACTGATCATTGCAGGATTGGGAGCACAGGTAGTATTCTCCTCAATCCCTTCAGTGGCAGGGAGGATTACTGAGAGGAACAAGAAGATACATCTGATCAACACACGGCTTAGAGGCTGGTGCCACAGGCAGAGTTGTTTTGTTTTGGTTTTTTTTTTGATCATGGAGGTTTACATGGCAGCAGGACTACTGGCAAAAGATGGGACACACCTGTCTCAGAAGGGGAAAAGGATCCCGGGGAAAGAATTAGCAGGGGTCATTGATAGAACTTTAAACCAGATTGGAAGGAGGAAGGGGATATAACTGGGCCTGCTAAGAAATAACCTTGGGGAGAGCACGTCTGATGAGCACTGCAATAGAATCCAGCCAGTAAGTCAAAGTCAGCTTCACTGAGGGCCCAACTTAAATGCCTCTATGCTAATGCACGTAGCATGGGGAATAAACAAGAGACGCTGGATATGTGCGCGTGCCTGCAGGGCTGTGATCTGGCATCATGGAGACATGGTGGGATAGCTTCCATGACTGGAGTGTTGGAATGGAAGGATACAGGCTCTACAGGAAGGACAGACAGGGGAGATGAGGAGGGGGAATTACCCTCTGTGTCAACAACCAGCTGGAGTGTATGGAGCTCCACCTGGGAATGGATGAGGAGATTACTGAGAGTTTATGGGTCAGGATTAAAGGGAAGGCAGGGAAAGGGGATATTACAGTGGGAGTCTGCTACAGGCTGCCAGACCAGGGAGCCTGAATAGATGAGGTCCTCTATAGGCAGATAGGAGCAGCCTCATGTTCACAAGCCCTGGTCCTCATGGGGGACTTCAACCACCCCGATATCTGTTGGAGGGACAACACAGCAGAGTTCAAACAATCCAGTCAGTTCCTGGAATGTGTGGACAACAACTTCCTCTTCCAAGTGGTCAAGGAATGGATGAGGAGAGGTGCTATGCTGGACCCTGTTCTCCTCAACAAGGAGGGGCTGGTGGGGAATGTGAAGCTCACGGGCAGCCTTGTCTGCAGGAACCATTAAATGGTGGAGTTCGAGATCCTTAGGGCAGTGAGGAGGACACACAGCAAGCTCACCACCCTGGACTTCAGGAGAGCAGACTTTGACCTCTTCAGGGATCTGCTTGGTCAGGTACCATGGGATAAATTCCTGGAGGGAAGAGGAGCCCAGGACAGCTGGCTTATACTCAAAGATCTCCTCCTCCAAGCTCAGGAACGATGCATCCCAACAAAAAGGAAGGCAGACAAAAACAACAGGAGGCCTGCATGGATGGACAAGAAGGTCCTGAACAAACTTAAGCTCAAAAACTAATCCTACAGAGGGTGGAAGGAAGGACAGGTAACCTGGGAGGAATACAGAGAAATTGCCTGAGTGGCCAGGGATCTGATTAGGAAATCCAAGACCCTGACAGAATTAAATCTGGCCAGAGATGTCAAGGGCAACAAAAAAGGCTTTTATAGGTATGTTGGGGAGAGAAAGAAATATGTGGGCACCCTCCAGAAGGCAACAGGAGACTTGGTCACCCAGGACATTGAGAAGGCTGAGGTTCTCAATAAATTTTTTGCCTCAGTCTTCACCAGCAAGGGCTCGTGCCACACTGCCCAAGTCCTAGAAAGCAAAGGAGAGGACTGGGAGAATGAAGAACCACCCACTGTAGGAGAAGATCAGGTTTGGGACCATCTAAGGAACCTAAAGTTCAGTTCTGCATTTTGCTATTCACTATGCTTCTCCCTCCCAGTCCTAATGCAGCTGTGAACCAGCCAAACACGATGGCCTTGAGCTCCAGCAGCAACTAATAACTTCAGTACTTTATCAAAATTCCTCTCATAACAGGTCACACTGAAACCAAAACACAGCTATTCTAATTACTAAGAAGAAAATTAACTCTATCCTAGCAAAACCAGGACAGACGGATAAGGCTAAAGCAACTGATGTCATCTACCTGGACTTGTGCAAGGCGTTTGACACTGTCCCGCACGACATCCTTGTCTCTAAATTGGAGACATGTGGGTTTGATGGATGGACCACTCAGTGGATTAGGAATTGGTTGGATGGTCGCACTCAAAGGGTTGCAGTCAACAGCCTAATGTCCCAGTGGAGACTGGTGACTAGTGTTGTCCCTCAAGTGTCGGTATTTGGGCCGGTGCTGTTCAACATCTTTGTCAGTGACATGGACAGTGGGATTGAGGGCACCCTCAACAAGTTTGCCAA
>NW_010306095.1:51417-59163 GCF_000700745.2 Antrostomus carolinensis
AAGCTGTGTGGTGTGGTTGACACGCTGGAGGGACAGGATGCCATCCAGAGGAACCTTGACAGGCTTGAGAGGTGGACCTGCGCAAACCTCATGAAGTTCAACAAGGCCAAATGCAAGGTCCTGCACATGGGTCGAGGCAATCTCAAACATAAATACAGGCTGGGTGATGAGTGGATTGTGACCAGCTCTGAAGAGAAGGATTGGGAGTAGTGGTGGATGAGAAGCTGAACATGACCCGGCAATATGCGCTTGCAGCGTAGAAGGACAACTGTATCCTTGGCTGCATCAAGAGAAGCATGGCCAGCAGGTCGAGGGAGGTGATTCTCCCCCTCTACTCCACTCTCATAAGGTCCCCACCTGGAGTGCTGTGTCCAGTTCTGGAGCCCCCTACACAAGAAAGACATGAACCTGTTAGAACAAGTCCAGAGGAGGGCTATGAGGATGATCCGAGGGCTGGAGCACCTCTCCTATGAGGACAGGCTGAAAGAGTTGGGGCTGTTCAGCCTGCAAAAGAGAAGGCTCTAGGGTAATCTCATAGTGGCCTTCCAGTACCTGAAGGGGCCTACAAGAAAGCTGGGGAGGGCCTTTTTACAAAGGCAGGTAGTGATAGAACAAGGGAAAATGGCTTTAAACTGGAAAGGGTAGGTTTAGATTAGATATTAGGAAGAAATTCTTTCCTGTGAGGGTGGTCAGACACTGGAACAGGTTGCCCAGAGAAGTTGTGGATGCCCCCTCCCTGGAAGTGTTCAAGGTCAGGCTGGATGAGGCTTTGAGCAGCCTGATCTAGTGGAAGGTGTCCTTGCTGATGGCAGGGGGATTGGAACTAGATGATCTTTAAGGTCCCTTCCAACCCAAACCATTCTATGATTTTACAATCTTACCCACCTAACAAAATGAAAGTGACTCAACAGACAAAATGAGAAAAATTCCATTACACAATAATTCAAAGGAAACATTCAGAATAAGTATTATTACTGGATACTAAATCCAAGTCAGTTACCAGGATTTTAATTTCTTACTTTTGTCTTTGATGATAAAACTTCATTTTACAACATAATAAAATTCTTAGTTTAAGCAATTTTTATAAGAATGCCAAAGAATTTGAATTTTAGACAAAACTGATTGTTGGGATATGTTTTACAAAAACTCATTACTTTTAACTTATTCATGTTCTTTCTTTGATGGAAACTTTAATTGTTTCTCAACTATTTAAGATAAGATTCTTTTGAAATTTGTAGTTGAAAGTACCATATGTCTAAATGTAAACCATTTCGTAATCCCTTCTTGATTGCTGTGTGAATAGTAAAAAAAATTACCTACAATATAACAAGGCCATCTGACACTATAAGTGGATAATGAAGTAAAAAGCCATTTAAATGTAAAAATAAAACCCAAAAAACTAACCCCACACAGCACTATAATTTGGTGAATTAATTAGGAATCTGGCAATGCTCAAGCAACTTCCTTACCAAACTAAACATAGACAAAATTAATCTTTCAAAGATGAAAAGTAAATGAGAAAAAAGAATGCCTCCTCAATTGTCCATTTAAATGTAAAAAGACCCCTTAGGAATAATTAAATTAAAAAAAAATTTGGAGAATAGAGAAATAAGTACGTTTGGATTTATTTGTAACAGAAATGCAAATCCTAACAGGCCCTGTGGAAAACAAAGGGAAAAAAAACTAAATAAAAGTGCAAGACCTCTAACTTTAAAAAGATTGTCAGAACTACCTGCCAGACAAGCAAAGACAAAATGACTCTGATGGTGTAACAAAACTATAACCCTACTACATAAATCACCTGTTCATGAGCTTAAATTACTGACAAGGCAACATAAAAAAGTGTTAAATGAATGAAAAGACTGCATTTAAATCTGAATCTGGGGAAGGCTTGCTTTCTTTCTTACCTGAAGTTATGGAGCTTCCTAACTTGAGTACAGAACAGAGTCTGGTTCTGTCTTTAGCTTCACAATGCTCATCACAATTACTCATTGCTGCTAAGCCTGACTCAAAACCTACCAAAAATTAGCTTATAAGAAAGCATTGTTAAAAGCTGGGATAACAATATGACTGTACTTACATGTCTTTGATGACATTTACTTTGGCTGGAAACGGAGCTAAGACTTCAGCATGAACTGGTAAAATTAATTTGAAAGACAAGCTCAGGAAATTAGGTTGAAATGCATTTGAAATATTTTTAATTTGAAGTTGTTAACACTAAATACTGTTAAGTGAAGCAATCTTTGTTTATGGTCATTCTAACTATATTTTGTTTTCATTTTGTGCCCTTTCTTAAGCATAGACTTGTCAAACTGAAAATGTAGAAGTGCTACTCTTCATCCTCCAGCTGGTGTAAATGAAACTGTTTGCATAGCTATTTTGATACTCTGAGAAATGCTACTGTGACGTATTATGTCAGCAAGTACATTTTGATCATTGGTCATAGCCAAGATTTGAATGTGATCATTGGTCATAATAAAGACTGGCCATTGTCTTTAATGTGGTGTCCTCAACATCCAGTAAGTGACCTCTTTGTGACTGAGAAAACAATAGTTTTTAAAAGGACATCAGAAAATTGAAATATAATTTCTTGTTTCATTAGACTTCAATCTCTTTTTACAGAAAAGAACTGCACACTCACCAAACTAGAAACCTGCTGAGCACATGGAATACCCTTGTCTGATTCTACTTTATCTACTTTAGGTGTTCACCAGAAACGAAATCCTTGAGGTTTCAAAAGGATGGGTGATTTTTTTTAAGTGTCTTTCAAGATTTCAAGATTAGATTATTAGCTACTGAGAGAAAATGCATTGTATTCTTTAAACACAGAGTTTAAAATACAGGATCTTGTACCAAAAGCTTAGTTTATATAGGAAGATGGACAGATACCTTCAGATGAGATCTAAGGCAGTTTGCTTTCTTAGCTGCTGAGAACTGTTTGGTAGGAATACATAGTTCAGGGTACCTCTGTAACACTTCAGGGAGGTTATGCATCAGGGGTACTAAGAACTAGAGTCTCTACTGCTTTGAGTTACATACCCAGGAGCCATGTCCTAAAGATAGGTTGCCTATATCTTAACCTTTTTTTCACATTCCTTCATCATTCTAGCCTCCAAGCATTTTAGGGAGCTCTAGTTTTGAATGTGCTGGTGCACACAGAGACTGGACTCAGGTATGTAAAATGCCGTGTGTCCTGCTTAGGTGTTAACATCTCCTTTTGAATCTGCCAAAGTTCCTTAATAAGCAACAGTTGAAATCCAAAATCTAAAGATATCAGAGAAAACTTGTCCTAAATTTCTGTGAAACCCATATTTCACTCAGGTGTATCTGTGCATGAGTCCTGTAGCTCTGAAGTTTCTTTGACAGAATCTAGAAAGATTTACAGCTGAAACAAACTCATTCTTTTTAAAATTTCATGTAAAACATCAACAGTGACTTTAATTTTCTCTTCATATTTCTTTGCAGAAGAAATGTCTGTTTGACAACTGTACAAACTACAGATTTTACCACTCCTATTTAAAAACAGGGGCCTGATATTGCTCCTGCGTCATACTGTTTTTTTTTTCCAGGGTAATTTCATTGTTGTTGGATGATTCACATTCGCTAGAGTAATGTGTTGGTGACTGAAGCCTCAAAAGTTGGAAAAAATGGAACTATACAGATTATTGTATTTTAAAGGACTATAAACTAGCTTTAGTGCTGAAAATGTGTTATTTGGAATTATATTACAGATTAAGAACATCATACCATATCTTCTGAAGATCAAATGCAATGTCATGTCCCTAACTGATGTAGATCTTCATATCTTGAAGATACATCAGTAGTACTATTCTACTTCACATCAGCTGAGAATCCAGCAACTGTTTCTCATGATCACATAAGATTTTCTTATCTGACCAAAACACTTGTCTAATTCTTGTTAAAAATCAGATGTGCAGTACACTAGAGGTGAACTGACACTGGATTATACTTCAAATACCTGGAGTTGCCTTTTCCTGCTACTAAAAATTCTCTTTACTCATTGACACTGCAAACAGTGTGTATCTGTCATGATTTTTTACCTTGCTGCTATATTTTAATTGTTAAAGGTAATATTGCAGAAGCACAGATGTCAGAGAATATGCTAATCAGTAAAAAGCCATTTAGTTTCTTTTCCATAAATCTGTTTTATAGGACAACATATAGGAATGGTGAATTCAAGATGCTATCAGTTTTTGGTTCTGGGATTGATTTGATGTTTAAATAACAATTTCATTTCCTCAAAATTTTGATGTACTCAGTCACAGTATACTGCAGTTTAAGCAAACTGAGATCTCAGTCCTCTTTACATTGATGTTTTGTCATTGCTTTCCATGGGAACAGGGTTAGACTTTTGATTCAGTCATTCTTTTTCAAAGGAAATCTGACTCCTATGTTTGACAGGGACACGTAGACTCCTGAAATTCAGTAGCCAGGGAAATTAAGTTCTGTGGTATTTTCACTTGATAATTTTGAGCCTCAGATTTTCTTCCAGATTTTGTACAGCAGAATAGAAGCAGAAGTGTTCAGCAGTGGAGACTTTGACTTCTAGTACTATACATGCCAACTATATCCCAACTTTATGTTTACATTTGTAGCACTTTGAAAAAGTATTAGTTTCTGTTCCACTAAGGCCCATTTGTAGGTGTGTGGCATAGAGTATACCTTATATTAGCAATTATTTCCTTAGCTAATCCACAAAAAAGGTAGAAAATTACTTAAAAATTAGTGACCTTAAATTTGCCCCTCCAATTGCATTTTCTATGACATTTTAGTCCAGTACTATATTTATATCCTATTTTTGATTTTAAGTTTTTTTGCTATACAGTATTTTAAGTTTAATCAAAAGTCAACTTAGAAAGGCCATTCTGCCTAAAGGATATTTTTCCATTAAGTATTTGACATATTGGTGGCCTTGAGGGATTATTGGTTTTTGAAGAAATATTAACAGCTGTAAATTTGCATTTTAATACAGTTCTCCTCAACTACTCAAGCAATTTTATTTTTAAGACCTGTGACAGGCTTCAAAGCCTTAGTTCTAAAGCAATCTTGCCAAGTTGTAGCTAGCATAATTTTACTACAAATTATTAAGTTTTCTAATATGTTTTCCTTTTCAAAATCTTGTTTGAGGTGTCTGTGAAACCAATACCGAAACTTTGTGATTTGTATGAGAACTAGCATTGCTAATTTGGCTGAACTAAAGGGAACTGGAAAAAGAACTCCTTAAAACTCGCAAACCCAGAGAAAATGCAAACTGAAAACTAAACCCAAACATCACAGTTATACCGTAATTAAGGAGGATGAGAACATCTGTAAATTGGTATCTTCGATGAGTTTGTTAAAATTCTGACTGTACAAATAGGCATTTGTGTTGTTTACTAATATCTGAGACTTTTAAGTGAATCTGATGCAGGAAGAAGCATTTACAGTAAAACTGGAACAAACTGCACACTATGAAACTGCTGATATGATCACTATGCATGCAGTGTCTGCCCCAGCTGCCATTCAAGTGAAAAAGCCCGTTGACTTAATGCATTTTGTGTCAAACCAACAAGGAACTTAAGAGTCAGTGAAAATGGGTTGGACTTGGTTAATCTTTCCTGACATGTTAGCATTGCTGGTGGAAATTAAATAGACCCAGTCTGATCAAATAATCATACCTTAGAATATAATAGTTTTGAGAATGAAATTACAGGATAAAATTTGAATGATATAGGACTTTAGCTAAATCTTTAAATTTTAGAACATGGTTAAACCACAACTGGCTGCAGTTGCAGAATGGAGAAAAAAGGCACTAGCTGATAAAAACCATTGCCAAAGGTTTCAGTACATTATCAAATCTAATGTAACTATTATCTTAAATACAATAATTTCAGAGGAAAATATGATGTAATTTCTCTTTCAGAAAAAAAATACATATTAACCTGATCAAAAGTCCACCTCAGCTGTTGAGAGCTTTTCCTTAGTAGATTTCAGATCAAGTATGAAATTTGATGTTAGAACCCAAAATATTTTAAACAGAGAAAGTAAGCTTTCTGCTTACTTTACTGGTTTCCATAGTAAGAAAGGCTTTTATTCATAAGAATATGCATAACGCAGTCACGGTCCTGTGGCAACTGAGATTCTCATTGCAACTGAGAGACTATCAACTGATTTTACCGTTATGTTCAGTAGTTCATATATGAATTTGGAAGAGCTTCAATGAATATCATAATGGAAATTCTACTGGATGTTTTGGAAAAAAAAACCCAAACTCAGACTGTGTTTCCAAAATGGAGATTCATGAGTCCGTTATCTTTTGAGTTTAGTTTTGAAATAATGAGGCAACTGCCAAACCAGTTCTGGACCTAAAGCCTCACAGCAAGTCTGAATTCAACCCCTGTATCAGCCCATGCCTACGAACCAGCATCCTATCCCTTATTCTACCCCAAATTTACACGTTGATTTTTCCATTTTCACTTTCACACTAAAAGGTCTGCGTGGCCTTCCACAAGGGAGTGCAAGCCTACAGATTGATGTTACATTGAGTTTGCTGGTTGCCATTTTCCAATTCACATATAGACTGAATGCCTGCAATGAAGTGAAGAAACAAATAAGGAAATAATCCTTAGAAGGGTTAAGATGCTTTTAATCCTGTTGGTCCCATATAATGATATTCTCTGGTAGAAGCAAAGATATATTTACTTTACAGCCTGTCTCAGATCGTGGATGGAATTGGATGCCTCAGAGGGATGGGCAAGGAATAAAGTAGAAACAATTTGGATTAATCTGCTCATCAAGTCTTTTCTTTCAGACGTCCTCAAAAATTGTTTTGTGTCTAAACAAAAAGGTGTATGTTTCTTTTTATACAGATGTTTCTATGTCTGTATTAATTTTATAAGACTGTAACAGCTCAAACTGTGATGAAATTGGATTATTGCCAGGTTCCAATAGTGCCTTTTGGATTTCATAGGCTAATTCAGAACTGTTAAATGATAGGAATTATAAGTAGTGTTTGTTTGCCTCAGTTTTAAGTGAATTTTCTCCTCTCACCTGCAATTTAATTTCACATCCAATCACATCATTATTCAGAGCAAGGTCAGAAAAAAAACCCCTCTCTTAATTATATGGTCAAAAATTTTCCTGAAAACTGTGTGGAGATGAGAAATTTTAGGATATTTGGCAAACTCTCACCAATTTTTAGAGAAAAAAGTAATCTAATTTAAATAGGTAGAGGTGAATCCATTTGATGTAATAACCTATAAAATACTGTTTAAAAAGAAATATGATTTTCTACACTACCCTGGGCTCAGTAAAAAGTTCTCACTGATGTAATGTGAGTTTGTATATGGGAACTGCAGTTCTACTTTGAAAGTTCTGTACATATCCCCTTGGTATGTTTCCTAAAAATGAATAAGTTTCAATGTACCAGTAACTGAATATATCCCAAGCCCCAAAAACTTCCTTTTAAACTGGTAATTATGTAACAAAATATGTATTTTGTCAGATTTGATAAGACCAGTGTGTTGATTCAAACCCTTCAGGCAAATAAGATACACACATAGGAATATGATTACAGCTAGAGGCCATAACTTTATTAACTCAATTAACATAATGATAACTGGGGACATGCAAAACAGCTATTTCACCCAATATCACTACCCAACAGGAGTGCTCCAGAGTGCTTTTACCTAGGATGTATCAATCTAGTTAATAATAAACAGCAAACTCAATTTACATTCCTCAGCA
>NW_010306095.1:59207-72328 GCF_000700745.2 Antrostomus carolinensis
TTGTCTCAGACTATGTTTAATACTTTCCCTTACACTAGGGTAGGTCTGCCACTAACTTGGAAAACTGCCTGAAGATGTTTCCCTTGAATCACCTTGGACCTTGCACCATAAGGTCCTACATTTCAAATTTGCAAAAAATGCTGCAAAAACATATTATAAAAGAATTGCCACTATAAGCTCCTCAGAGCCTGCTGTTTCTTGGGTGTGTGAAACACAAGAAAATTTAATTGCAGAAAACTAATGTCTAGATGCAATAGAGGAAAAACCATATACAATACCATGCTGTCACAAAACTCAGGAATCAAGAAAGACTGGCTATAACCTAGAAATACCAAAAAAACCTAGAAACCAGACAGATTTATTTAGTAAAAGCTAAAAGTTAATGGTAACACTGAGCTCATGTTAATGATTTAGTTTGCAGGTGCAGAAAAGTTGGAGTCATGACTGATCTTACTTTTACGTAATAAGCTATAGTTGAAGTATATTTTATCACTAACTCTAGGCTTTTTTTTAAAAAGGATATTCTTATTAAGGAAGAACTTTATAATATACTATGACAAATTTTATTGGTCTGAAAACCCCAGAAACTACGTAACAGAACTTATAAAATTATACTAGAAAATTAGAGTGTTTTGGTAGAAAATGCTGAGGCATTGGAAGGGAACTTGCCACGTGAAAGTACTTTTTTTTTTTTTAAATCAGGAAAGATTTCTATTATTCATGGTTTAATTTCTGTGAAACCTAGAAAAAAACAATCCTGTAATTGCCAACAGATAGCCATGTACTAGCAGTATGGAAAACAGGACCTCAGATCTTTGTTCTGCTTCATTTGGAAAGAAGAATCTGAACTTACAACTCATATCAGAAGGGACTGCCACTTAGGTGCTGCCTCTTCTGAGGAGAGGTTCTCTATTTTTTCCATAGAAACTCTTCAGAAGTCTCAGTTTTGGCTTGATGCAGACAGGCTAAGATAATAAATTTCTACCCAGTTCTTCAGTGCTCATGTCTTTGAGTGATATTTACTAGAACTATTCCTTAAAAACTTGAACTTACAACTCATATCACAAGGGACTGCCACTTAGGTGCTGCCTCTTCTGAGGAGAGGTTCTCTATTTTTTCCATAGAAACTCTTCAGAAGTCTCAGTTTTGGCTTGATGCAGACAGGCTAAGATAATAAATTTCTACCCAGTTCTTCAGTGCTCATGTCTTTGAGTGATATTTACTAGAACTATTCCTTAAAAACTAGCTAATATTGACAAACTTATTTCATAGCAAGTCTAAACTCCCAAAGTCACTTGAAGTCTTCTTGGATTTAAGACCCAGTATCACATGCGTAAGAGGTTAAGCAAGTCTTGAAAACACATATGAGAATTTGTTTTTCCATACACAGGCAGATGAAATTGTTTTCTCTAGGAGAGTTTAAACCATTCTGTTTCAATGCTCCATGTTTCTATCCTCTTTGCCTATGGCCGCTCATGTTCTCATTTGTCTTATTTGATGCCTTCATATGATCCTGCTGAAGAGTCTAAGCAAGGTCAGTTAGGAGAATCAAAGTAGCAGTGGAAAAAAAAAATTAATTTTTTAGATGTAATTTTTTTTTCCCTTTAAATAAAAAGATTTAAGAGGAAATCCTACAATGGAATCATTTAGTCAAGCTACACAGTATGGTTATGGATATTCTCCAGGTTTTTCTGAAGAAGTTTAAGACCATTTTGCCTTCTAAAACAGGAGTCAGATTCCTAGAGCCATCTCCTTTGTCTTCTGCTGTCTTGTTCTGCATTAGTATCATTTACTGGACTTGCTCTATGACTGAGATGAATCATTTGGTTCCCATAAGTTTTTGGATTTGTCCAGACTTTTATGCCTTGCCATGAGTTTGAGGACAATATAGGCTTCTGAGTATGCAGTCAAACGTGCATTTTTCCATAAATGAGAAATGATTTGATCATTTACTTAAAGTAAGGCATTTTCTTACTATAAGTTTATCCCAGGTTTTCAAGTGTCAGTCTGGACATTCATCACCTTAGACATCACAGTCGACATCCATTAAAAATACCACTCCCTTCAGTCTCCTCATTATCTCAGTGTACAAAATGCAGTTACATTTTCATTGGATGCAAGTACCTGAATCTCTACTATTAATACCATGAAAATAAACTATAATTGCAAACATTGAAATTAGTCCTGCTAAAGAAATTGACTATTTTTAACTCCTGGACATTGTACAAATTATACTCTAGGGAGATCAAACTTTAATTTCTTTATTTGTTAATTAGTTTTCCAAATACTTTCTTAGTTTGAGAACACCAGACTTACTGTAAGCCATATCTGTGATTCATGCAAAACTTTTATTTTAAATTCTGATAATTTACAGTTCCTTTAGAACATGATAACACTATTCAGTAAATAATTTTGCATTCTGTAAACTGAAAGATGTGAAGTTTCACAGAAATTTTAATACAGTCCTATGATATCAATAATTCAATTCTGACATCCACAAGTGAGAAGGTCGTGGTTTAACCTCAGCTGGCAACTAAGCATCACGCAGCTGTTCACTGACTCCCCTCCAATGGGATGTGGGAGAGCATAGGAAGAGTAAAAGTGAGAAAACTAGTGAGTTGAGATAAAGACAGTTTAAAAGGTAAAGCAAAAGCTGCATGTTCAAGCAAAACAAAACAGGAATTCATTCACTACTTCCCTTCAGCAGGCAGATGTTCAGCCATCCCCAGGAAAGCAGGGCTCCATCACATATAATAGTTACTTGGGAAGACAAATACCGTCACTCCAAATGTCCTCCCCTTCCTTCTTCTTCCTCCATCTTTATATGTTCAGCATGATGTCATAAGGTATGGAATATCCCCTTGGTCAGTTGGGGTCAGCTGTCCTGACTGTGTCCCCTCCCAGCTTCTTGTGCACCGCAGACTCCTTGCTGGCAGGGCAGTATGAGAAGCTGAAAAGTTCTTGACTTAGTGTAGGCACTTGTCAACAACTAAAACATCAGTGTGTTATCAACATTCTTCTCATCCTAAATCCAAACCACAGTATTATACCAGCTACTATGAAGAAAATTAACTCTATCCCAACCAAAAGCAAGGCAGAAAGTGATTGAGCAAGTGACAGTCTCTGATGTTCCACTCTATGATGAAGATGAGCAACATAAAATTAGTTTGAGTTCTCTTTCCAGGGAGTTTGCTAGAATTATTCTCTGGGAAAGGAATCCAATTCAAAAAATGAAAATTTACCCCAGTTTGATTTTCAACATCTTGCAGTGCAGATTTTAAAAATACCCAAGTTAAAAGTACAAATTCCGAAAACTTAGCACTCATTCTCCTAAATACCTCAGTTGCTTACAAAATGTCCTTAATGTCTTTGGTGAGAAGGAAGAAGGAATAGACATTGTACCATTTCTACTGTGTCCATAAGAAATTATTAGACATCAGTAATTGTTAAACATGATTAGAAGCTGGCTACTTTTATAGAGTGTGCTTATAAAGAAATCATACATATTGTGGGTGTCAGTTTATAGAAAAAAGTGAAGTATGTTATTTTTTCTTATGAAAAGATTACTACTCTGTATTAAAAATATGCAGCATTACAGGAAAAAACACAGGTGGAAAAAGAGGTGTCTTCAGTAGACATCTATAAGACATTCTGTGAATAAAAGAAGATGCATAATTTACTTCAGCCTCAGGTTAGCTATAAATTATATTCAGACAAATCATTGTTTGTTCTGTCATTGTAGTGAAAAATTTGCCTAGCAACTACCGTGCCTTACTATATCTGTTAGTTACTATAAAGAACATACTTTCTTAAAACAATGTATACAAATGGATGACAAAGATCTTTATCTTTTCTGGCAAAGCCCATGAGGTAAAATGGTTAATTTTCAGTCGAAAGAAAAAAGAAATCTTTTAGTTGCTCTAGACTGTTTGGATGAAACAGTAAAAAAGTAATGCATGTCAAGAAAAGAAAGGGCAAGAGAAGTGCTAAAACAGCAATAGAAGAGAAAACATAAACCAACGTATTACTAGGTGACAAAGTAGAAAAAAAACTTGAATGAAAAAAGTTATAATAAAGCTGGAAATAAACTATTTGAATCATTATATTGAAAAATAAAAAAAACCCAAAACATTACCAGTTAGTGGTACTGTGTGCCTTGGAAAAATAAATGAGTACAATGCAGAAATGATTGTGTATATTTGTTATAGGTCATCTGAGTTGGAATGTAAAATTCCTGCATCAACTCTTGAAGTGTTAAAAACCAGAAGCTTCTATATTCATGAGGGACTTAACAATAACCATTTGAAACCCATTAGGTAATGAAGACAGTAAAACATGAAAGTAGTTCCTAGAATACAGAGAAGACAGCTTTATGATCCAGAAAGTAGAAAATCCATCCAGAGGAGAAACTGTCCTGGATCTACTCATTCAATAGGGAGGAACTAATTGAGGATGTGAGTATAATACAGAGCTACTTGCATTACTCACCATATGTATCTGATTGTAAGAAAGTAAATCCTGTTGAATAAGGAAACTGAAAAAATATGGCACAGCAGAGAAAGAATATGAGACAGACTGGAGTACACCTGTGCCAAACTATTAATCCTGCCTTGCAGTCCTGGGGAAAACAAAGTGTACAAACTCTAGGAACATGCAGAAAGTTGTGCTGCACTGCAATGATGCTTGACACATCATTGATGAACCAACACTAGTGGTCACCAGTTATTTACTGAGCTGTATCTCTCTGCACTTTGCAGCATTGTGTCAATATAGTGAAGTTAGCTGACAGTGAGTTAGGTGGAAGAAAACTAGTGAAGAATTAAGCACGATAAAAGCTAATTTATCTGGTTTTGTAATTTAAGCTAACTTGTTTTAAAATAATATAAGATATATATCTATACTACACAGAGTACAACATAGAAATGCTTTCTACTGTTGCTTGACCCTCAGGATGATGAAGATGGAAACAGAATAACATAGAAGAGTAGACGCTGGAGCACTCAAGCTCCTTTGAAGCCCTGCCTTCCCCAGGAAAGTCTCTAGCACTATTTCCAGTCTTCACTGGCTATTTGACTTGGTAGTCTCTATCCTACCCTATCTGTTTTCATCAACACAAAACTCAGCAGAGTTAGACAGAACAACGAAGTACTAGGGTCAGTTTATAACCTTGCAGTACCAATAACTAATATAAGAACCATGACATGGAGTGAAAATTCTCAAAATTAAGATGTAAATGAGCCTGTGTAATGTAGTTGTGGAGGATGACAGCCCAGCTAGTCAAAGCATCAAGAAGTAGTTTGGTAGTCTTTTCATGCATCCAATGTAACTGTTGTGCAAAGATAGCCAATAGCAGAGATGGTTCTCATGTATTGCTGGTCCATAGAGCTAATCAGTCTAGGCAGGAGAGAGACAGTGAATCCATTGAATAGGACTCGAGGGGGAGTGAAGATCTAGTTGTGGACTCAAGAGGTGGATTAACTTCTCAATTTAATTTTTAAACTGATTTCTTACAGGAAAAATCCAGTTTGGAAGGGACCTCAGGACATCTCTGTCCTACTTTCAGCTCAAAGTGGAGTCACCTATGAGGTCAGATCTGGTTGTTCAGGGTCAGGTCAGATGTTGAAAACCTCCAGGGATGGTGACTGCACAGCCTCTCTGACAAACCTGGTCCACTGTCAGTCTGATCTTATAGTGAGAAAGTTTTTCAGTGCATCCTGGTTGAACTTTACCTGCTTCAAATTATGCCCATTTTTCTTTCAGCCACCATGCACTTCTGTGAAAAGCATATCTCTGCCTTCTTGGTTATTGCTTCCTAGGCCCTGACAGGCTGCTGTTAGGTACTCCCAAGATGCCTCTTGACCAGGATGAACATGTGCAGCTTCCTCAGTTTCTTCTCACAGGACAAGTGCTCCGGCCCTTGACCATCTTGGTGTCTGTTCTCTAAACTTGCTCCAGTTCATCAGTGTCTTTTACTGGGGGAACAAAACTGCACACAGCATCCAGATGCAGTGTAACGAATGCTGAGGGGAATAATCATTCCCCCTGAGCTACCAGCTGTGTTTCTGTCTACACAGTGCTTCTCTACAAGGGCTCACTGTGGGCTCATGCTCAGCTCACTGTCTGACAACTCCTCCAGGTCCTTCAGCGGAGCTGCTCCCCGGCCTGTAATATTACAAGGTGTTCTCCCTTCCCATGTGTAGGACTCAGCGATTGGTCCTTGCTGAATTTCATCAGGCCATTGTGGCCCATTCCTCCAGCCTGTACAGTTCCCTTTGGATGGCAGGTCTGCCCTTGAGCCTGTTGACTGTCTCCTCCAGTTTGGTGTCATCTGCAAATTTGACACCACTTTTTCCCTTCCTCCAATCTTCCTTTGAGTAAATTCATTCAGAGAAGGGCTTTCTCTTGCACGTCTTTGAGTGAGGTGCCTGGCTGAGGGGTCTTGCAGGGCCATTTTCTCAGAAACCTTAGGGCAGTCCTATTATATTAAGAATGACTATATTTGTTGGAGCACCTATCACACACTTGTATGATTAAATGCCTGACTGAAAATACTGTGGACAGGTTATGGGAGAGTTGTGCTGTGTTTCAGTTCTTAGCCCAAGCAGTGACGCTAGACACTGTGATACTGGACTGAGGAAAGAATGTAGGTACAGTGAAATATTAAGAACAGATATTATTTACTTCATTATTTACTGTAGACTCTATCATAGTTTCTTATTTAAAAAATATATTGAATAGTTTATTAAGCATTAAGGCCATGCTGCTTTCTTATTTAAATAATTTATTTTTTATTACCCCTAACCCATGATGTTTTAACCCTGTCAAAAATTTAACCTCGTTATTCAGCTGGTTTGACTAGCTAATTTGGAACAGCAGATCTGGCAGAAAAAAGTTAAAAAATATCAGCCATTTTTCACTTTTTGCCTCAAGCATGTAGCTATGAATGATTCATAGCACTTCTTGCTCTGTGACAGATTCATTATTAAAAGTTTATTTAATTATCAATACTGTGCTCTACTCTATTAAGAAAATCATATTTTATATTGACTATTACTTGTGAATGAAGTTATCAGTGTCATTCAATCCACTTGGAATCCTGAACATCTGTTTCATTAAGCTGATAGTGTGTGTTATCAACATGTTTAATGCAATATATTTTCCAAGGACATATTGGCAGTTTCTGCATGTGTTAAGAGAACTCTCTGGTGAAAGATAGTCTATATGATACTATGTGTGCTGTTTGGAGGTTTGGCATATTTTTTAGGCTCAAAACCACTGGTAGATTGTGGTGCAGTGCCCACTTCAGTAGTGATAGATTAATTTATTTCATTGTTATTTTCATTTTGACTGTGTGACAAGGAGCACAATGATCTCAGCATGTAAATTATATTTGGACATACCAAATAAATGGATTTATTATCTGCTATTAATGTCAGTTGTTTCCAGTTTGCCTAAATATATTAAAAACATATTATGATATTATAGATATTATGCAAAGACTAACATTAAGATATTTTAATGCATGCTTCTATTTTTTTCTTCATTCCATTTCAGATTAATATCCATTACCATTATCAATGCTTTATCACTTTTGTGCTGGAAATTGAATTCTGCATTAGAGGAGGTGGATAATGTTTAATAGGAAAATTAAAAATATTCCAAAATAGAAAAGGTGCTTTTTTTTTTTTTTCATTTAAGATTGTTTTCATGCTCAAATGATTTTTTCTGCTTATTTTCATTATTCTCAATAATTTTTATGTTGAAAAATACCCTGGTGAGTAATTGGCTTTTTCTAAACAGAGGTTCCCTATGTAATCCAGAAGCTTTCTTTTAAAGCATGGGGTACAATTACAAAAGAATATGTTGTTTGTGGTTTTTTTTTTTTTTTTTTTTTTTTTTTTAATATACAAAGCACAGGGAAATCAATGATCCTTTTGGTCACTTCAGTGGACTAGCTTTTACACTGATTTCAGTTGCCAAAATATGTTACATTATGAAGAATCAATATTCTGTCTATATTTAATGTTGCTTTCCATGCCAAGACAAATTTTGTAACTTACCATTAAGTATTTTTATCTCTCAAATTTTACACATATTACTGTGGCTTAGCAAGTGCTATCATAAAGTTGATGCCATTTTGGAGCTGGGAGAATGCAGAAGAGAAATTATTTATGATATTTTGAAATGTTTAAATGTTTCAAGTATTCTGAGTTTTTGTGTATTGTTGTTCTGGGGGTTTTTTAAAGTTTTTTTATTGTACTAGCTTTGGAAATGTATAGAATGGTTTATTACAAAAACTATAGTAAGCAAGAAAATTAAAGACAGGGAAATACAAGTCCTGATTTCATTTTTTCTTTTAGTGATCTGCACAGAATTAGTCTAGTAACTGGCAGAAATTTCAGACATTATTTTCCATGCATGAGCAAGTTTTATGATGAATCACATGACTGTCTTTAAGGTATAAAGGAGTGTTTACAAATAGTGATAAATTAATATGTAATTAGAAATATGTACAACTCTGTCGTCATCAGTACAGCCTTGCTCAGTAAAAAACAAGCAACAATTCTTATAAGAACTGTTAATATTATTGAGTGTTCCCTGAACTTACCTTTTCCACTCTCTGGGTCTACTGAAGAAGGCAGATATCACTAGAAGATACATTTTTTTCACTAAAATCTTCAAAAAATTTCCATTTTAAGATACCCATCCAACCTCAGCAGATGAGATATCTCTTCCCCTTGATGGTTGTTCACTGTGTCCCTCACCAGAGATTACAAGAAAAAAATCCCTTAGAAATGAACTGCTTTGTGGACTCTACCAGTATGGGAGATATTTTCAGAAATGTAGAGAAAGATTCTTTGAATCTAAATATGATATTCAATCAAAATTAAAGAGAATCAAGCCACAATAATGCATAGCATAGAAAAATGGAAGAATAAGAGTTGGGAACTTGATTCCAGGTGTTCTATAAGCTAAATGAATGTTATAATTCATGTCTATACAGGCAATCCATGTTCTGGTGTTGGGACAGTGACTGTTTATAAGCCAGGTAGCGTCTCCGAACTAAAACTTTTGATGAATTCTCATACCAGCTATTATTCAAACCAAAGGTTTTCAGTTTGGTGTCTCTCTAGACAGACTTCTGTGAATACATGTGTTTGTGTGCATGTGGTGAACAAAGATCCAAAATTACCATATTTATTCAAAGTAGTAGGAGATCAAGCAATTAAAGACTTAATTTTAGAGCGTAAAGCATCACATTAGATAGCAACTTTAATGTATGTATTTTCCAATTTCTCAATGCTGTGTACAAATTTAAAGCAGAAAATAGAAACCAACCAAGTCCCAAGCACCACAAACTCCGAATTCTAGTTTTCACATGATGCAACATAAACTAATTATATGAAAATCATTGAATGATAACAATTGAAACTGGAATGTAGTATCTTAAAATACTTTCCTTCTCTTTTTCCTCTCAAAAAGAAATTTCTGCTAATTTTCATACTACTTTGACCTTACCAAACTCATAACAAGAGCCAAACATCCAGCAAGCTAATGTCATATGGAATCAGACCTTATCAGAGCAACGGTTGGCAAACCTGTCTGCTGAAGCCAACACAGTCAGTCCCTTCCCCCACCATCCCAAAGGGAACAGCAAAATTCATTAATACAACATATTCTTCTTCCCAGTGGTACTTCTGTGCCCAATGCCACACTGAAACTATGTAGGTGAAGCAAAGCAATCACTGTGTGTCAAAGTGGATTCCCTTGGACAATAACACTCAGTGAGAGACTATTTTTAACAAAATCTCTATTTCCTGATCTATTATTTCTGATGTCCAACAGAGAACTACAAAAAACCTGCAAAGATAAATCTTTAAATTTAAATTAGAACTCTGAAATATACTGCAATGTATTTACTTAATTGTGATATTGGTTTTCAGACACATTCCAGTCTCTTCTCTTGTCTCTGCTGGTTCATATTTCATTCTTTTTCACCTGTTAAACTGGCTTGTCCTTACAAATCACCCAGTATAATGTTTTAACTTAAATCTGTTGTTTCAAACTGATTTATTTTGAGTTAGCGTCTATTTTGTTAAACATTGGGAAGTAACTGAGTTTTAAATTTTGTCTGCTATTTCTGACTACTTCAGTTTCCAGCTATTGCATCTGAGGCACTAGATGATATTACTTCCTTCTAAAAATCTTACATGCCATGTACTTATTATGTAGAGATTTTACAGTACTGGAAGTACCACTAACAATTCAAAACTGAGAAAGAGATATCAAGAAACATCTGTTGGAGACTAGTCAGTAGGCAACTTCTCAGAGTACTGTTTTGTAACATGAAGAAAGATATCCAAGTTCCTGGTCTGAATCCAGAAATGTCTTGAACTTAGATGTTCCAACATTCACATGTGTATTCCAGTAAAACAGCTTTTGACTTTATTTGCATCATTTGTGTTTGAAACAATTAGTAGATTTTAATATAAGCCTAGTGTGGAAGATGAAGGGAGAATAGAAGGAAACAAATTAATTCTTTGTACTATTGCTGCCTGAGTCAGTGCATCTTTTTCCCTAAACAGTTGCTGCCACTAGAGAGGCAGAGTCCCTCTTCCAGCAGTACACAATGCATGGGCATTTATGAGATGTGACAATTTCCTGTTCCAAAAGTTTAATCTTACAGCAGCAACAACCTCCACAATGATACCCTGAAGTTGGTGGGATAGATAGATAATTGCAAATGTGAGGTGACTGAGGATTCAGATGAGGTTTAGCTATTCCCACCTGACTGAAATATATTATTTTGGGAAGGTGGATGCCTAAACATTCTTCTAGCTGTTAGTTCAGAAGTCTAGAAGGTGGAGAAACTATGTCCCTTTCCGCCACAGCACACACTCTGTGCACAGCACCTTGGTTCCTCAATTTTCCCTGGACAGAATACTAAACCTCCAGATCCAGTGTCCAGCCTTAGTAGCTTGTGTGTTATTTGTTATCCATATTTCATATTTCATATTTCAGGGCCTGGATTTGCTGTATGCAATGGTTCCTGACTGATTCATAGTGCATACAGACTGGACTGCATTATTAAGTTTATCTTAATGTACTGGAGGAGTTATTCTTAAGGTTCAATTTAAGTTACCAATTTTTGTCACAAGGGGGAAAAAAATCAACATATTTTTCCATCATATTATATTTTTTCTCTATGATTTATATTGAAATTGAGTTTAAACATCACCAAAAGGGGAAAATAAAAAGCCCACTCAATTAATGAAGTAAGTCTTGAAGTAAAATACATTCTAAACTGACTTATTTTGAAGAGGTTGTCTTTTTTTCTTCCCTTTGTGAACATTTTGTCCTCCTGGTTAGACTTTGCACAGTGGAACTCAAAAACAGCCCACTGAGAGCATTAACTGTTTTTCAAAATAACTGGATGGTTTAGAGATGTTCTCTAGAATTCTCCTGGGGAAAAAAAGTGATGATAAGTCTGTATCACTATAAAACAAACATATGAAAATATGGAAAAAAAATAGTAGTTAAATGTTTTTCACCCTTTTTGCAACATTTACCTCGAACCTGCTTTTTAGTCAGAGTGTAAAAAAAATATAAGATTTTCCTGAAACAATATAAATGTATCCCTCAGGTAATATTATTTTCCAATGGACTTAGCACAAACAAAATATTTATTTTTATCTGCTACAAATGAACCATAAATCACCCTCTTTCTCTCTCTTCTTCAGTACTAAAATTTTCTTTACAATGGAAACAAATATACTGTTGGCACCACAGGAACTGGTTTCTTTAATTACTTTATGATACAGATATGCTTTACTAGAACAACCTATGGTATAGTGTGCTGATTCAGCAGAGCATATAGGATTAAATAAATGTTTTGCTTCAGTATATTTGTACTTATTAAACCTTCACTTGTTTCAGTGAGTCATTTTTAATTAATGTTGCTATTTCTGTTTGATGGCTTTGCCGCAAGGTTCTCACTATTTTATGAAATATATTGCTACTTAAGTTTGTTTGATCAATCAACTCCAAAATCAAATACTTATGGCAATTTACAATTTACTTTTATTTTTGGCTTTTAAATATAGTTGATGTGTTTTTTACAACGGGTGCTTAATCTGTGAATTTACTGTCACTTATTTTGTAAGTATTGACTCACTCATGTTATTGTGGTAGAAATTAGGAATGCAGTATGGTACTAGGAAAACGATACAGTGGGAAGTCATTTTAATTTTGAGGAAGTTAATTAGAGTTTTTGCTGTACTTTGTATGCAGAAGTACTACATATTGTACTTGCAAATTATTATGATAAATTAATAATTAATCTTTGTGATGAACTGGTGATATGCAAATTGTAGTACATATTTCCGGGGAAAGTAAATAAGAGGTGTAATACAGCAAACAATAGTGAAATTATTTACTGATTTTATATATAATGGGAACTTTTTTTAAAATTTCAAAATTACTGCAAGGCAGAAGGTCAGGAGCTAATGGCTGTAATGAGCTCTACTAGCCAACTCCCAGAGTAAAGTTAGCCTAAAAACACATTATGTCTAACATACTTTTGAATCTGATAATTTTAAAAGAGCTCATCAATGTATTAGGAGAAGTAACTGAATCACTTTCAGTCTTTTCAGACACTCTAACTGTATTATAAACAACAGAAATGTTATGAAGCTTTCTTGTTGAGATGCTCAAAGCATAGTTCAGTAGCATCCAAACTACAGATTGACAACCTGCAGAGTTAAAAATTCAGTAATCCCCAGAAAGAAAAGATCACCTCATTTTTAACTTTAAAAAAATGGGGGAACTATTACTACTCCTTATAGAAGTAAATAATGATTTCTTGAGACCAATTAAACATGGTTTAAAAGTGTTGGACAAAAAAAAAAAAAAAGAAAAGACATTAAGATGGAAGTAAATCTGTGCCAATTTACTTCAGCAAGTCCCAGAGAAAATAGGAGATTAGTTATACACAAATACAGCTGCTAACTATAAACGATCACAAGTATCTTAGAAATGTGGAAATAGACTGATAGTGATAATTGGTATCATTAAGTCAAAATCAAAGATTACTCCAATAATTTCTTCCCTCTTCTCCTCTT
>NW_010306095.1:72354-74548 GCF_000700745.2 Antrostomus carolinensis
CTCTTGCCCTCCAAAAAGTACAACAGTTATGGGGTTTTTTGTTTCTTTCAAAGATAATATATTAATCAAATGAGCCGATAAGAAATTGAAATGCTAATAATGGAGAACATAAATAATTTGGTCAGGATCTCAAGAATCTGAAATAGTAAAAAATAAGCCAACCTCTACATATATTTCTCCAGATGATTTTCATTTTTGCATTCAATCCATGAATCTTATGGGCCTTTCATACCCTGACCCTCAACCAACGTGATTTATAATATTGTCTTAACTTGGTTCTCAACCCTCTTAATGGCTGCTTTAATAGTTTACTCTTTGCAGTTAGTCAAGCAAATTTCAACTGGGATATCAATTGAGCAATGCTTTTGTTCTGTATAGCCATTTTTTTTGTTTCATTTTATTTTTTTTCCCAATGTAGTGAATGCTTTTTAATTGTGGTCAAAGGAAATATATCCAACATTGACACAGTTCTCTTCTTTAAGATAATACAGTGAGTCAGAGAATCTCTTACATTCTGTGGTGTTCATGCGCCTAAAGGCCTAAAGGGAAAAATGCTTTTGGCTGCTAAGTCTATTAGCAGACAAATGAGCACATTTATGTTAATAACATGTATTGCCAAGGGTTGAATAATCTATTTATCTACCTTAGTTGAACTGCTTCTTTTTCCACTTATATCTCTTACCAACTCTGTGTCCTCATTTGTTACACTGTTGCCCATATGGAATTGCACCTAATTCAGACAGTTGTTCCTTGGAATGACAATGATGTTACCAGTAAGGCAAAGGATTACTCAGTGTGGGTAGATGGGTTGCAGTGCAACCACAGGTGAATTTTTAGTCTCCAGTTCTGGTTTATGAAGTCTTTTTAAGCACCATATACCTCATTTCTAGGTGATTCCTATAGTGTGGAAAGTGTTTCAGGGGAGTTGCATAGTTACCTCCTACCACATAGGGAAAGGAAGCAAAATAGCATGAGAAACTACCTTAGAGTTGCTTCTGGCCTCCTAGTTATGGAAAATATTGCCTGGGTCTATGCTGTGAGACAGAGGTCCTCTGAGGCAGGTCCTGAATTCCTAATGCCATAAAGAGAGAGACTGAATTCCTCAGTCTCTCTGATTTGCTTTGTAAGGAATGTCATATGCTTGTGCAGAGAGGAAGGAAGGATGCTGTGTGGAAAGCCCCATGGAGGGATTTAGCAGAGTGTCCAGGGAAAGCAACTGACTTGTAAAAAAGCCAAAATCAAAGTGAGTGCCATTGCTTGCCAGAGGGAATTATTCTTCTTAGAGATTTTTGAGAGACCAGTATTTTGTCAAGAAAGCATATATATGAGTAATGTGCTACTGTTGCTGCATTGGTTTATCTACAGTTATGACCTCCAAAGCCACCAATGTAGTACATTTTAAAATATTATCCTGAATTAGACAAGTGACTCTTGCTTGTGAGTAGTGTACCTGTTGCCAGTCTATTGGATAATTAAGTAGCATACCAACTAGACAACCTTACTGAAGTATTTCAGAGACAACATGCATTTATCCTCATTTTCTCTGGTGTTCAAGAAGCACAAGCAAATATCCAGTTGCACAGTATTGTGTAATGTAAGACAGCTATTGTAAGTATATGCTGTTGTGAATCTACATTTGTATATATAAGACTTAGTGAGGTTAAGTGGGTAATCAATACTCTATTGTGATATTACTTGTCTAAGGTCTTTGTGGGATAGATTTGGTATGTGGAAACTGGTCTAAGAGAGAAAGCTCAGGTAGCTGAAGGTTACTATTAAGCTGAGGTTTTGATATTTATTTTTCTGCCAATGAGGAACATATGTATTCTGCTGATCGCTCAGCAGCTGACACATTACAACATCCTTAGTCTTCTTTAATTGTCAAGGGTTAGTAATAAAATGTTAATTTCCAATACAAAAGAAATGGAGGCTACCGCCAAGTTGGGATAAGATGTTAACATAGCAGAGGCACAGTCTAGAAAACACAGATTCTATTCCTGATGCTCTTTTTTTTCTTGGGATGGTTGACAAAATATCACATGTGACAACTGGCTTGAGTGATTTTTTTTGAGAGGGCAGTCTATTATTTTTCTTATGGCATCATGAAAAGTAAGTGATTTCTCTTGTAACTGCAGGGCAGGTTTTGTGGAGATACATGACCCAAGCCATAATAAGACTCAGTGAAGGGCATCAG